>NW_007726506.1:259251-374194 GCF_000696425.1 Galeopterus variegatus
AAGCCCTCACACCACGCTCTGCCAGTGAGCCGCCGGTCTGCACATGGGATCCGAACCCTCGGCGGGAGCGCCGCCGCGCTTTCCAAGCGGCGCACTGTAGCAGTGCGCCACCGGGCCGGCCCTAGAAATCACCTTTTTAATGGTTGGGGTCCACTGTACTACTGCTTCTCAAACCTCAATGTACAAAGGAATCACCTGGGGATTTGTTAAAATGCAGGTTTGATTTGGTAGGTCTGTAATGGAGCCTGAGAGATTGATGATTCCAGTACTACTGGACTGAACTCTATAAGACTATGTCCTGGAGCCAGGTTCTTTTACATGGAATATTTAAGCCTTGGAGGGAGTAGGGGAAGCGTCTTGCCTAGGAAGATGCACCCTAGGTTCTTGCCTAGGGATGGGCACCAGAAAACAGGAAGGTCTTATCTCTTCCTGGAATCCTTTCTAATTATATGACTCCACCCTAACCCTCCTTTCCCAACCCTACACACAACCCTCCAGGCTTCCACAGGTAAATATTTTTGCAAACCAAATGAGAAAGCTATTAAAATTATTAGAATTTAAAGCTAAAAGTATTAGAAAGTAAAAGAATTTGAAGCTAAAAGTAATTTTTATGCGCATATGGACTAATTCCCTCTCCAGAAACCCTAGCAAGGGGTTTCAGCCTCTGCTTGAAACCTCCAGAATGGGAATTCACTATCTCAGGTGGCAGATCACTGGTCTTCCACCTTCCTTCCCCTTGCTAAATAAAAGTGTTAATTGAACATATTCACTGCCCACAATAATAATAAGAATAACGTTTAGTGGACTGCACTAATGATATCAACAATTACAGAGAAAGAAGTAGTCATCACTGGGATGTCTTGAAAGAGTCAGGGGAAGATTTTATAGAAGAGGTAGGATTTGGATACACAGAAAGAAGATGGCATAGAGCACAGTGCTGAGAACACCAAGGTCCAGGGTTTGATCCCTGTACCAGCCAACCACCCAAAAAAAAGAAGATGGCAAATAGATAAGTTTGTAGGTATTGAAGGATCAGGAAAATAGCCAAGAGCAAGGAAAAGTAGGAAATGTATGAAAAACTGATTATACAGGGCTGGCCAGTTAGCTCAGTTGGTTAGAGAATGGCATTGTGACACCAGGGTCAAGTGTTCGGATCCCCTTACTGACCAGCTGCAAATAAAATTTTTTTAAAAAAACTGATTAGACACTCCTAATAGAGTCCTATGGAACAGTAGAGGATAAGACCACCAGGTTAATGACAAGCCTTAAAAGCTAGTCTAAGAAGTTCACACCTTAAGCTGTAGTTAATGGGAAGCCATGGAAGCCTTGGGGATAGGACGGTGATAAGAGAAACATCTTCAAATTCTAGAACTCAAAAAACTGTTGAGTTCTTTTCTTACCCACTTTACAGAAAGACAAACAGACCAAAAGGGATGACTTGATTGACTCAAAATTACACTGGTGCATGGAAAGAGCTATGTTTTAGACCCTGAAGAATCTAGCTACCATCTGGAGGGTAGATTGGACAGGGAGAGGCTGAACGCAAAGAGGCCCAAAAGGAGGTTGCTGACATTATTGGTAATCAAGGCATGAGGACATCAGGTCATCTGGACTAAAGTGGTCAAAGGAATATGTTTATGATAGAAATCCTAGGATAAACTGACAAGATTGGGAATTGACTAGATATGAATAACAAGGGAAAGAGAGGCACTACATCACAGCAATGATAGTGTTTAAGAGCGTGGGTCTGTTTTCAAAACGTGGGTGTGGATCCTTGCTTAGCCTCTTCTTAGGTATGTGACCTTGGACAAGTTATTCAACATCTCTAAGCATCAGTTTCTATCCTTGCTAAATGGGAGTAAAAATAGCCCCCACATCATAAGATTGTCTAAGGATTATATTCAAATAAGACAATAACAATTTAACACAGGTCTGGGCAGTTAGTTCGGTTGGTTAGAGTGTGGTGTTGTAACACCAAGGGTAAGGGTTCAGATCCCAGTACCAGCCAAAGCCAAAAAAAAAAAAATTTTTTTTTTTTTTTTTAAAGATGACCGGTAAGGGGATCTTAACCCTTGACTTGGTGTTGTCAGTACCATGCTCAGCCAGTGAGCGAACCGGCCATCCCTATATGGGATCCGAACCTGGGGCCTTGGTGTTATCAGCACCGCACTCTCCCGAGTGAGCCACGGGCCGGCCCAAAAAAAAAAAAATTTTAAGACAGTGTCTGGCACATAGTAAATAATGTCAGCTGTTTGTTTTTTTATGGGTATGGGTGACAAAGACAAATTTTTACATGTAAGAAACTGACAATAATAATATTAACAGAAATAGGGAAGACCAGAGAGCCAGCTAGAGAAGGATATTTGGTGTAATGTTAATGATGGAGGATGATATGAGAGAAAATGTGCAGTCGTCAGTCGAAGACATTTATCTGGGGTTCAGAAGAGAGGCTAGGGCTGAGGAGAGACATATGAGAACAGTCTGCTTAAACGTGATCTGTAGGTCTAAAAAGCATATAAAAGGATGATAATTACCATTCATTTGTTACACAAAAATTTAATATGGCCAACACTTATTGAAAGATTGTTTTGTGCTAGGCACAAAGTACCTTACTTGTATTAATTTGTTCAGTCTGCACAGCAACTTTATAAGGTAAACACTACTATTATGCTCATTTTTTGGGTGAGGAAGCAGGCTCATGGAGAAAGTTGCCCAAGTTCAAATAGCTAGAAAAGGTAGAACCACGGTTTAAATCCAGTGTGTCAGAGTTCCAGAGCCTGGGCCCTTAACTGTGTGTGCTGCTGCACAGCACGTGAAGCTTTATACCTGGGTCTCACTTCTATGGGGGGGATCAGTACAGGATGTAAAGAAATCATAACATGAGACAAGGAGATGATATAATTTTTTTTATTTTTGGCATCTTGCCAGTACAGGGACCTGAACCCTTGACTTTGGTATTACAACACCGCACTCTAACCAACTGAGCTAATCAGCCAGCCCATATAATGATATAATTGTTTTTCTGTTTTTCTAAATTTTAACTTCTCAATATACATTGTAGATGATATAATTGTTTTTAAATGCAACCGGAGACCAACCAGACAGCCAGCTCTAATGCTGTGCAAAAAATGGAATTGATTTGGGACAGGACTGTCTTGTTATTAATGATTTAAGGAATCAGAGCAACTAATGCATTATGCCTGTGTGTGAGAAACAGAAAGGCAACTTGGGATGCAGGGCAAAGAGAGAACATTCATAACACTAATTGCTAATGAGCCCCCCGGGAATCTTCACCACCCATAATCAAGAATGAAGTATGACCCCTCCCGCCTTTGACTCCAGAGTCAAACTACAAATCAAACAGCAGGGTCATTCGGTGAAGGCAATTGCCTGTGCTTCACAAACCCACACACAGGTCATCTGTCTGCTTCCGGCTATAGAATATGCACAGGGAAACTATTTCCTCTATGCTTCTGAGGCCCTGATTCCTGAGGGGAGCGTGGGAGGAGGGCAGTTTTTCGGGAAACATGCATTATTTGCTGATTGGGGAAGAAAGTCAGGAGGATCTGCTCACATAGTCTGGTGCAACTCTGAGGTGGGCTCTACTGTTATCCTTATTTTACAGATGGGAAAACCAAGTCAATAGAAGTTAAATAACTTGCCCAAGGCCACAAAACTAGTAAGTGGCAGAGCCCGAGTGTGAATCCATCTTTTTCTTGCTCCAGAACTCACAATCTTTTTTTTGTCTTTTTTCGTGACCGGCAACGGATCGCAACCCTCAGTGTCACGCCCGTACCGGACTGGGACCGGCAACTGGATCGCAACCCTCAGAGCTGCGCCCGCACCTCGCTCAGCCAGTGAGCGGCCGGTCTGTATGTGGGATCCGAACCCTCGGCGGGAGCGCCACTGTGCTTCCCAAGCGGCGCACTGTAGCAGTGCACCACCGGGCCGGCCAGAACTCACATTCTTAACAACCACACTGTGCACCATAGGCTGACATCCTCAGAAATCACAGACTTCAAGTGTTCAGATCCCCATACTGGCTGGCTGCCAAAAAAAAAAAAAGAAAGAAAGAAAAAAAAAGAAAACATAGACCTTCCTGGCAGAATGAGACTTTAACGATCACAATCCAACCCAAATTACATCAGTCATCTTTTTTCTTTCTATTCAACTATATTGTCTTCCTTTGACACCCCTGAATTTTCTGCTCTTACCCATGAACAATGATTCTAATATCATTGATCTTTTTTCCTTAAACTCTTTGACCATCTCCCCATTTATTTTTACATTCTCTTACAACCTTCCTCATGTTTCCACTTTCTAAGTTTAGAAACAATAAAGCCTTTAGCAAAACCGTGGGCTCTTTGCCTGTAACAGTCCCTGTTGCTTTGACCCTGGTGTAGTATTTCAGGCTTAATCTCTGTGGGGGGAAGGATTATATGGATGAAGAGGCTCAACATTCAGAGTAGTGATTTAGCAGTAGTCTTCTTCTTGCTTTCATGTGGTTTGACTCTTCAGATCCCCTATTGGAGACTTTTTTTTTTTTTTTTTAAAGATGACCAGTAAGGGGATCTTAACCCTTGACTTGGTGTTGTCAGCACCACGCTCACCCAGTGAGCAAACCGGCCATCCCTATATGGGATCCAAACTCGTGGCCTTGTTGTTATCAGCACTGCACTCTACCAAGTGAGCCACAGGCTGGCCCCCCTATTGGAGACTTTGACATAGGCCTGATATCTTTTGTCTACCAGCAGTGATCCTAGACTGGTTCAGCACTTCTTCCTCTCTTCATCCTCTCCAGCTTAGGGCTGATTTTCATGTAATCTATAAGTTCTAGAACACTATTGTTGTAATGCCTTTTGCATTAGTCAGAATAGTGTAGGTTATGCTGCAACAAAAAAGAAATCCCAAGTCTCAGTGGTTCAATGAAACCAAACTTTCTCACTCACCGAAAGTCTGCTGCAGGGCCAGCACCTCTCCAGTTAGCTGTCCCCTGCAGTGACTCTGGGAGCCTGGCTCTTTCCAACATGTGACTGTGCCATCTCAGGACAAGGCCTAAGTGCACCACAACAGAGCAGAGAGAGCTGGAGTGTCACTCAGTAGCTCTTAAATAGTTGGTTTGGCCTGGGGTGACACTTAATCACTTCTCCATCCAGACCATTGACCAAAACTAGCCAAATGGCCCTTGCTTAACTCTAAGGGAGTTGGGAAATGTGGGGGAACACATGGCATTCTGTGAGCTGGAAATGTCTTTGCCTTTTTTGTGATTAATATATTGCACACTGCACTCTTGTCTCTTTCTTTTTCCCAGTCTAGTCATAGCCTGTGCACTTGTACATTGGACTTTAACCTTCTATCTCTAAACCCACTAATTATAGCTTAATCTAATTCTTGTTCTTTGGAGCATTCTACCTTGTGCCAGATGCCCCTGCCTCTGCTCTTTCACTTGCATGCCTTACAGTTGGAATGTTTTTCTCCCTTTTCACCACGCCGAGTTTGCATTTAGTCATCTTCCAGGAGCTGCCCAGCTGAGAGTGATCTGGAAAGGCCCCCTAAAATTTCTGTAATTGGAGTTATTAATAGCAAAAAGCACTCTTTCTCTGCAGTGGGGTGAAGATGGAGACAGGGGAAACTCTGAAGGGATAAAAGCAGGTTGTAGGGCCGGCCCAGTGGCTCACTCGGGAGAGTGCGGTGCTGATAACACCAAGGCCCCGGGTTCGGATCCCATATAGGGATGGCCGGTTCGCTCACTGGCTGGGCGTGGTGCTGACAACACCAAATCAAGGGTTAAGATCCCCTTACCGGTCATCTTTTAAAAAAAAAAAAAAAGCAGGTTGTATAAATCCTCTGTAAGCCAGGTCCAGAAGCCATTCCTTGTCTACTGTCTCTCCAGGAAAGCATAATACAGGTCAGATGCAAAGACCTCTGGGAAAGGGTCCCAAAGTTCTCTGGTAGTAATGGGTCTTCCTCTTCCATAGTTTACGTACGTCCTGATCCTAGTGAGCATTAACATCATGCTTTTGTTTTTAATTAAACATACTAAAAGATCAATATTTAAGAAAACTTTTAAGTTTAAAGTTTTTTTTTTTTTTTAAAGATGACCGGTAAGGGGATCTTAACCCTTGACTTGGTGTTGTCAGCACCACGCTCTCCCAAGTGAGCGAACCGGCCATCCCTATATGGGATCCGAACCCATGGCCTTGGTGTTATCAGCACCACACTCTCCCGAGTGAGCCAGGGGCCGGCCCTAAGTTTAAAGTTTTAATTTTTAATTAATTTAATTAAGTTTAAAGCCCAGCCTAAACACTGTTGTTTGCGCACATTTTTCTAGGCTTTATTTTTATATGTTTGTGATTATGACAAATATACAACTACTGAACAAGTATTTCCTTTGAAAGGTATGTATCCCTGAGAAAAGAACCCATAAAATTCTTTCTTTCTTTCTTTCTTTTTTTTTTTTTTTTTTTTTTTTTTTGATGGCTGGCCAGTATGGAGATCTGAACCCTTGACCATGACCACACTCTAACCAAGTGAACTAACCGGCCAGCCCAGAACACATAAAGTTAATGACTTAGTTAATTATATCTTTGTAAGAATTAGCTTGGGGAGCTTTATTTATTTATTTATTTTTTCTTTAGCAACTGGTTAGGATCAGTACACTAAAGGTTGGGTACAGAAGGAGGAGTAGGGAAGAGGAGCTGGTGAGCCAGCATGAAATACGGCATGTGAGACTTTGGGAAGCACATGTCAGCAAGAGGCCATTAGGTCTTGGGGAATGAAGAGCCAGTGGGGGTAGGATATTAGAATCAGGAAAAGTAGCAGGAAAGGGGAGTGGTTGGCTCCAAAAGCAACTTTTTTTGCCAGCCTAAGAATTTTAAGATCACAGATCTAGTGAACAGGATCTTAAACCTCACCTGTTCCAACTCCCATCTTGTATTTCCCTTGACCACATCCCTGCCATGTACTACCCAAGTAGGGCTAAAACAACTGCGGTGGTGAAGACTCTGCTATCTTACAAGATCGCTCTAACCATTTTTGGACAACTCCCACTGATTTAAAAAGAAGTTCTTCTATTAAGAAAAAAAGTACCACTTTGTAGCTTTAGTTATAATCCTCCCTCAAGTCCTTTCTCTACATGACATGCTATTTGAAGACTACTCACTAATATCCGCAGAGGCTGCTTTTCAATAGGGTAATCATGTCCAGTCACTTCAAACTTTTCTTCTCATGTCAAGGCGTCAAGTCCTCTCCCAAATAGGCCACTTTCCTCAGAAAGGATTGGCCTCTGTAGTTTTCAAGGGACAACATCATTCTTCATAAGCTTTAAGAAGGAAATGCAGAATCCTTCCAAGAGACAGGACACTCTGCAACAGAAATGTTGGGTGTAATTTTGAAATGTTGACCTGCAGTAAGATGAGATGACCATAGGAATGAGAGCTGGGCTTGGTGCCTTGCTAATCTACACCAATTAAGAATCTTAGCTTGCAGAATCTGAGCACTTATATGCCAAACACTATTCTAAGTGGTTTATATGTATTATTTCATTTAACCTTCAAAAAAACCCTATGAGATAGGTACTTATTCTCAACCTCATTTTACAGATGAGAAAACTGAGGTACAGAGAGTAACTTGTTCAAGACTTCACAACTAGTAAGTGGCAGATGCACAGTTCAGACCCCAGCAGCTAACTTCAGGCCCCTTCTACTCTCTCGATCACTTTTGCTTATTGCTTCAAGCTTGACTAAGATTTTGCATTTTAACATTTTTACAGAACAGTAAAGAGTACATCCCTCTGGGTCTTGATCTCTGCTAATTTGCTAGTGAACAACATAATGTTATTCCTTTATAAGCAACATTTACATTACATTAGAATAAGACATCAGCCCACAATATGTCCTTGGCTCTTCCATACCGATGGTCTCATATATGGTATTATTTGGCTTTTTACTTAGGAATTTGAAACAATGGATGTGGAATGGGGCACTGAACTGAGAGTCAGTAGCTGTGGATACTAGTTCCAACAGAGTCATAAACTTACATGTAACTGTCAATGATTCCTCAATTGCAAAATGAGGGAATTGGATTCCACTCAGCACTGGCTGAGGGACCTCCTAATGTTGAAAACTGATGTCCAAATGAGTAAAATCTCCTGCTGGGAGTTTCAAGCACTGTGGCAGAAGGAAAGAGCAAATATACATCTTTTTTTTTTTTTTTTTGGTAGCTGGCCAGTACAGGGATCGAATTGGTATTATGAGCACCATGCTCTAACCAACTGAGCTACTGGCCTGCCTAAACATTTATCTTGTCTTTTTTTTTTTTTTTTTTTTTTTTAAAGATGACCGGTAAGGGGATCTTAACCCTTGATTTGGTGTTGTCAGCACCACGCTCAGCCAGTGAGCGAACCGGCCATCCCTATATGGGATCCGAACCCGGGGCCTTGGTGTTATCAGCACCACACTCTCCCGAGTGAGCCACCGGGCCGGCCCTATATCTTGAAAGAGTCAGACTCTCTGGTGCCCCTTGAGTCACACATATTAAATTGAAAAGAATAAATGTGTATTTGTTCCCTGCTTCTGATGTGTGAGGTTTTTGATTGACAGTGGTTACTATGCTTAGGTTTTCAACTGGCTCTTTTGCTCCTACTAAAAATAAGCCACCAGTATTAGGGCTGAGTCATTTTCATACATGAATATGTGGAGGAAAAAAAAGTGACAAAGGTCATAGAGGCTCTGTGGATTATTTCCCTTCTGACCACACACCACCCCTTGTTCCCAACCAGCCCCTCTTTTTGTTTTTTGTTTTTTCTTTCAGATAAGCTGTATACCTTAAATAGAAAAGGTATTCAACAGCATGTTACTGTGTTTCCATTTGTGCAAATCCTGTTCTCTTCTTGTGGGTTAGCTCTGTCCTCACATCTGGGTTTTTTTTTTTTTTTCTTTTCTTTTCTGAGGAATAGAGATTGATGTTAACATTTGTAACTGCACTTTACAGTTTACAAAGTGATTTCTTTTTTTATTTTTTTTTTCCTCCAGCAGCTGGCAGGTACAGGGATTGAACCCTTGACCTCGGTGTTATCAGCACCACCACACTCTAACCAACTGAGCTAACTGGCCAGCCCCAAAGTGATTTCGTATACATGATTTCTTTTGAACAGTCTTGGCCCTGATGATGTGGCAACCTGAGGATAGATTCCCTGCATTCTCTTAAGGTAGTAAAGTCCTCTCAGGACAGGGTCCACCCTGGGCAAAATTGTGAAGCTATTTTAACTTCTTTCAAGGTAGTTATTCTATTCAACTTTTGGGGATTCTTTTCCATCTTCTGGAATTTCCAGTTTCCACTCCCTCATCCCCAGGCCCAGTGCTTCAATCTGCTCAAAGCTTCTCACTCTTGGGCCGGCCCCGTGGCGCACTCGGGAGAGTGCGGCGCTTGGGTGCGCAGCAGCGCTCCCGCCGCAGGTTTGGATCCTATATAGAGATGGCCAGTGGGTTGCGATCCCCTTACCGGTCACAAAAAAGACAAAAAAAAAAAAAAAAAAAAAAAAAAAAAAAAAAAGCTTCTCACTCTTTAGGCCTTAGCCTCAGCTGTAAAATGGAGGAAAGTTGAGGGAGGAAAACACTAAAATTCTTCCTTTTTTATTTATGTATTTTTTTGAGGATCTGAATCCCTGAATGTATTAGTCCATTTCTGTTGCTCATAACACAATACCTGGAACTGGGTGATTTATAAGAAAACAAATTTCATTGTTTACAGTTTCTTTTTTTTTTTTTTTTTTAAATAAAGATGACCGGTAAGGGGCTTTTAACCCTTGACTTGGTGTTGTCAGCACCACGCTCACCCAGTGAGCTAACCAGCCATTCCTATATGGGATCCGAACCCGTGGCCTTGGTGTTATCAGCACCACATTCTCCCAAATGAGCCATGGGCCGGCCCATTGTTTACAGTTTCTGAAGCTGGAAAGTCCAAAGTCCAGGGAAAACATCTGATGAGGGTCTTCTTTGGTGGTGGCTTTCCAGCAGTGAAGGGGTCTCATGTGGTAAGAAATGGCAGAACAGAGAGAGAGAAAGTCTCACATGCTCTCCTTTTAAAGCCCTCGGAACCATACCCCTGACCACCATTATTAATCCATTCACTATGTCATGATCCTACAATCTAATCACCTCTTTAAGGCCCCACCTTTCAACTACCATAGTAGGATTTCCCACCCTCAACAGTTACAGTGGGAACTAAGCTTCTAACATATGAACTTTGGGGGACACAATTCAATCAATCCACAACACTGACCTTGGTGTTATAAGGCTGTGAGCTAACCAACTGAGCTAACTGGCCAGCCCGTAAAATTCTTTCTTCATCTAACTTATTATGATGATGATTTTTTCCAAATCTGCCTTCCTAAGAAGTAGTGCCATAAACTCCAATTAGCTTAGGCTCCTGTCAGGCTAAGGCTAACGTCTGCAATCCTGTCGACATCGCCAATTGCAGAGCTACTTGTCCTGTTCGTGACGTCTGTTGTCTAGCTACACAACCACGCCTGTTGTCGGGCTCTTTTACCTGAGGGTAATCCCTCACCGCCTGGGCCAATTGTCGAGCTAAGGCTGGGTCTGGAGCTCCCAAATCCCTCAAGCTTGTTCACAGGCTGGGTCACCAGACCCCTTCACGCAGGTCTATGAGCTAGGTAACCGGCCAAAAAGTCCTAGGGAGCCGTAGGTTTGGAAAGGGTGGCTGTGCCCGACGGACACTCGAGGAAGATGCCCGCCCACCTGCTTCACTCAAACTACCTCTTCTCTCTCTCTCTCTCTCACACACACACACACACACACCGAGCAAGAGAGAGAGAGAGAGAGAGACAATTTGCTTACAAAAATTCTATTTTCCCAACAGCTTCTTTCCCTTACCCAGTAAAATTCCCATTCCCTTAGGGCAGCTAATTTTAACTAACAGTTTAGTAGAAAACAGTTGACTAAACATAATATAAAGTGTGAATATTGGATCATGTGTTTCATCAAATAATTCTCCCTAGAAGCATTATCCATAAACAAGATTTAACTATATTAATAGTTAAATTAATAATAATTTATAATAAATAAATAGTTTAAATTAATTACTTTGCATGGTTTGTCAAGCCACCATTTACTCTGAGATCCAGTCCAGAAGCATCTCAAACCAAAGGAGTCCAAAATGAACTAATTATTTCATTTCAAAGAGCTGCTCTCCTTCCTGAATTTGCTATCTTGATTGATGGTACCACCATTTACCCACTTACGCTAAAACAGAAATCTTTGAGTCCCTCTCTGTCTCCCTCTCAAAATACCAAGTTCCTTCTGTTAGACCTGCTCAAATATTTCTCACACCCTCATCATTGCCAGTACCTTAGCATGGGACATAGGCAGCAACGGAAACTAGACAGATGCAGATGGGATGCAAAGAGAAACATCTAAGTAAGATCAGTTCAAACATAAGCACCAAGACTGTAGCCTGGCCATCCAAAGTTCTTGATCCCTACCTGCAACACTTCACCTCTGCCACCTCTTTTAGTGTATCGATAACCTAGACTACAGGACTCCCAAGAGGGAGAGAAAACTATCTCACTGTAAGATTTAACTGGGAGACTGAAGTTGGGATGGAGGAAAAACATATGGGTCAAAGGTGTATTAGTCTGTTTTCTGTTGCTTATAACAGGATACCTGTAACTGGGTAATTTATAAAGAAACTAAATTTATTTCTTACAGTTTTGGAGGCTCGGAAGTTCACACCTCAGGGGATGCATCTGGTGAGGGCTTTTTTCTGGTGGGGGCTCTGTGCAGAGTCCCGAGGTAATGCAGGGTATCACACGGCAAGAAATGGGCTGAGCAACAGAGCTAACCTTCTCACTTGCCCTCCTTATAAAGTCATCAGACCCACGCCCATTACTCCTTGAATGGATCCATCCTCTCACAAGGGCACAGTCCCCACAATCTAATCACCTCTTAAAGGCCCCACCTTTCAAATACCATAATTGGATTTTTCACCTTCTTAACACTGTCACAGTGGAGATCACATTTCCAATACATGAACTTTGGGGGGACAATTTGACCCATAGCAAAAGGCCTCACTTTTCAGGTAGTATGGAAGTAAGGAGAACAGGAATGAAGATAATAAAACTGTCAGATATGTGCCCACATTTTTGGAAGTCCAGGCTTTGTCCCAGAGAATAAGAGGTGTGTTGGTATGAAAGTAATGCTGAGGGGCCCTACCTCCTTCTCATCTGGGGCTCAGAAAGATGCTTCCCTGAAGACTACTCCATACAAACCTACGAAACAAGCACACCAAATGGTCTGTGCTGTGCGATCAGGCTGCAGAAGGCTCAGAGGTTTAGCTTTCCCAAGCCTAGTCTGCGAACTTGGGGTAGTGGTGGGGCTAGGCAGCAGGTGGCTCTGAGGTGAGGGCCACAGTCTACCATCATGGGAGGGCCACACTTCAGAGATGTCTCACGTAGCATCAAAGGAGGCCAAGATAGACAGGGAGCAATGCCAAAAGAATGGATCCTAAGTTCCAGTAGCTCAAAACTTCCACTTTGAAGGCCACCAGGAAATCCAGAGACCAAGAGAGCAAGGACATTGTTTAGAGACAAGAAGACAGAGAGCAAAGGTTCAAAGACCCCATTCATCTTTATCCACCTTGATCAGGTGGCAGAAGCCACACTTCTCCCCCATACTGTAAACACTTTTAAGAAGAAGAGCAGAAGGGAGACAGACTAGCTCAAAGACTTAGCATTATTATCTAAGAGAGACTGCCCATGACCTAAAGAGTCTGTATCAATGATCAATTTAGATCAAATTTTCTCTGGAACTAGGTCTGTTCTGCGAGTGAGGGCTCAGAAAGTAGGCCAGATAAGGTTTAGACAAAACAAATAAATTCTGTTTTCTCTGCTTATCTGAATCATGTTATGAGTTAATCTCCAATCCTAGCCTCTGTCTAGATAATCTTCCCCTTGACAAAATCCTTTAGGAGAACTTCATCTCAACACCCTCCAAACAGAGTTAAACTCTTCTTTCCTCTTTACCATCACTGCACTTTGTACATACTTAGATTTTTGCAATTTCACACTGGATATCAATTTATGCATCCCAGGCAGGCCTCCCCTATTAGACTGCTCATCTTAGGGGCAAGTATTGTACCTGATTCATCTTTGCTGGAATGAGCAGGACTGAAGCCATGTTGGGACCTAAAACCTCATGGGCTCTAAGAGATTTTAAAAGGACACAGTTTTTTTTTCATGGAATGCATTTCTCTGAATTCCCTCTTTTCCCACGGTTATTTGATATTTTGAACCTTGGTTATGGGGCAAGATGACATTATTTACATGAATGTAAAGTTGTTTTCCAGTCAGCCTGGAGCTGCAAACTTGCATATACGATCTATACCCTGGGAAACCAAGGAAGACACCAATGAAGCTATGCCAATTCCACCCCTCCAACAGGACCCTGAGATAACAGCAAGGATGGGAGGAGACACCAGATGAAGCCTTGGTGAGAGACCTTGCACCTGGCTCCTTGCACAGAGTTCCTACAGCTCATATCCCCCTGCCTCTTGCTTTTCACTTCCCATGTTCCATACCCTCAGTCCCCTCTTTAAAAACTCCTGAGTATATCTGAGTCTTTGAGATGGTTTTAGTTTGGCCATCCTCCTTCAATTTTACCTGAGAGATGGGTTAGCCTGACACCTCTCCTTGGGTCACCTCTATTCTAAATAAAAGTTTACTCCCATTTTCACCAGCAATTTGACTTTTGGGTTGTTTGTTTTAGTTTTGGGGCAGGCAGCTGGAGTTGGGTTCGGTAACAGATTTTGGGGAGCCTCAGCCAAGAGCTGAGTGTCCCCCAGTATCATCTTGACCTTGAGCCTAGCACCTTCACCTTCGATCTAGCAAGACCCATCACTTAATAGGGAACAAATGTTGGCCAAATTACACTGAATTCTTTTTTTTTTTTTTTTTTTTTTAAGATGACCGGTAATGGGATCTTAACCCTTGACTTGGTGTTGTCAGCACCACGCTCTCCCAAGTGAGCTAACAGGCCATCCCTGTATAGGGATCTGAACCCGTGGCCTTGGTGTTATCAGCACCACACTCTTCCAAGTGAGCCATGGGCCGGCCCTTGCACTAAATTCTTGATGGTGGATTTCAGGGGTGATGTTTTGGGTCATTGAGACCTTCCCCCAAAATCACATCCACAAATGAAATGGCAATTAGAAAAATTAGAAGGTTTCTTCTCACCTCCTTTTCTTTCCAAGCATGACTGTTAATAATTGTGTCAAAATTAATTTCTTATTTAATTTAATTAATTTATTTATTTTAAAAAGATTAAGATCATAGTAAATATGTTCTCTGATCACAATAACAGAAGGAAATTTAGAAAACTCACAAATGTGGGGAAATTAAACAGCACTCTCCTAAATAATCACAAGAAAATTAGAGAGTACTTTGAGATAAAGATCAAAGCACAACATATCAAAATTTATAGGATGCAGGGCTCATGCAGTGCTTAGAGGAAAATTTATACTGGTAAACACCTATATTAAAAATAAGAAAAATCTCAAATCAGTAATGTAAACTTCTACCTTAAGACAAATATAAGTAGGAAATAGCAAAGATTACAACAGAAATATATGAAATAGGGAGTTAAAAAACAATACAGAAAATCAACAAACCCAAAAGTTGATTCTTACAAAGATCAACAAAATTTGCAAACCTTCATCTAGACTGACCAAGAAAAAAGAGAGGAAACCAAAATTATTAAAATCAGAAATAAATAGGGGCATTTTAGTGGTGGTAAGATTTACTTTATTTCTCTTTCTTGTTTGCATTTTTGTTTTATCAGTGAGTTTTGTCCTTTCTTGTGTATTTGTGGTGGTAATTATTGTTTTTCAGATTCCAGATGGAGGACTTCCTTGAGGATTTCTTATAGGACTGGTTGTGAACTCACAACCAACTGTGGTGGTGAACTCACACAGCTTTTGTTTGTCTGGAGAATACACTATTTTTCCCTCATTTCTGAAGGATAGCCTTGCTGGGTATAGTATTCTTAGCTGGCAATTTTTTCTTTTAGTATTTTGAATATATCATCCCATTTTCTTCTGGCCTGTAGAGTTTCTATTGGGAAGTCTGCTGTTAGTCTGACAGGGGCTCCCTTCTAGGCAACTTGACACTTTTCTGTTGCTTCTTTTAAGATTCTCTCCTTGTCTTTGAGCTTTCCAGTTTGACTACAATGTGTCTTGCAGAGGATCTTTTTAGGTTGAATCTTGATAGAGTTTGGATGTGTTGTCCCTGCCAAAATTCATGTGGAAATTTGATCCCCAATGTGGCAGTGTTGGAACCTGATTGAGTCATGGGGGCAGGTCCCTCATGAATGGATTAATGCTCTCCCTAGGTGGGGGGAATTAATGAGTGAAATCTCACTCTATTAGTTCCCGTGAGAGCTGGTTGTTTAAAAAGACCCTGGCACCTCCTCTCTCTCGCTTGCTTTTCCTCACCATGTGATCTGCTTGTACCCGCCAGCTGCCTGTCACTTTCCACTATGAGTAGAAGCAGCCTGAGGTCTGTGCCAGAAGCAGCTGTCCCAGAATCGTAAGCCAAATAAACCTCTGTTCTTTATAAATTACCCAGTCTCAGGTAATTCTGTTATAGCAACACGAATGGACTAATACAAATCTGTTTGGAGATTTTTGAGACTCCTGGATCTGAAGGTCCATGTCTCTCCCTATACCTGAGAAGTTTTCAGTTATTATTTTGTTGAATAGGTTTTTCATGCCTTTTCCTTTCTCCTCCCCTTCTGGAACACCCATGACTCAAATGTTTGTGCACTTAAGGTGTCTTCTAGCTCTCTTAGATTTTCTTCATTTTTAAAATTCTTTTTTTTTTTTTTGTCCACCTGGGTTATTTCAAAGACTATCTTCAAGATCAGAAATTCTTTTGTCTGCTTGTTCTAACCTGCTGCTTAAGCTCTCGGTTGTGTTTTTTTATTTCACTGAGTGAATCTTTCAGTTCCATGAATTCTCCTGTGTTCTTTTTTAACTTATTGATCTCTTTGTAAATTTCCTCCTTCATATCCTGGATTCTTTTTCCTCATTTCATTATGTTGTCTAAGTTTTCTTGTATACCAGTGAGTTTACTTCAGATTGTTGCTCGAAATTCCTTTTCAGTCACTTCAAGGGTTTCCTACTGTATAGGGTATTTGAGAATTACTGTATTCTTTTGATGGTGTCATATTTTCTTGGGTTTTCTTACTTCTATTATCTCTACATTGATGTCTGGTCATCTGGTAGTGCAGTTGCTTCTTCTGTTACTCTGGAGTGAGCTTTGAGGAGAGAAACTTTTTCTTCTTTTTCCATTGTCTCCTGGTGACTCTCTTTGTGTCAATGCAGTTGAGTGTCTGGTGGGCTACCTGCATGGTGGCTGTGTCAGCTGCTATGGCATCAAGCCACTTTTATAGCAGCTGTGGCTGTGGCAGTGGCTGTGGTGGGCCACACATGTGCAAGTGGTGTTTTTGGTGCACTCTCTTGCCTACTTTTGGGCTGGGAGTACTGCCCTCAGCTCCTTGCTTAGGGCCCCACGCATGCTCTCTTGCCTGCTTCTGGGCAGAGGGGGCTGTGGCCCTCGGCTCCTTTCCTGGGACCTCAAAAATTAATTTCTTAACTAGAATGGATTTGCAATGGCATTCCTGATAAAATATATTTATTTATTTATTTTTGTTTGTTTGTTTGTTTGTTTGTTTTGTGACCGGTAAGGGGATCGGAACCCTTGGCTTGGTGTTGCCCACACCACGCTCAGCCAGTGAGCGCACGGGCCATTCCTATATAGGATCTGAACCTGTGGCCTCGGCGCTCCCAGCACCGCACTCTCTCGAGTGAGCCACCGGTTTGGCTCCTGATAAAATATATTTAAAGACTCTTTTTGAAATGAGCTCTGGGTTTGTGGATGTTTCCTAAAATTCCCATCTATACCTTTCTCATCTATTTACTTAAGAGACTCAAGTGAGGAGCAAAATTCAAATTTCTTGGTGGTGAATCTCACTGGATGCTCCCTTGCATTTGTCTTCAAGATGGACAATGGAGACCTCATAGATCACCTCACAAGATTGTTAGATGTTAACCATGTGATATCTGGGAGATGGGATTACACAGGTAATTTTAATTTTCTTCTCTGTGCTTTTCTGTATTTAGCAAAAAAAAATTTTCTTTCTTTTTTTTTTTTTGGCAGCTGACCAGTACAGGCATTGAACCCTGGATCTTGGTGTTACCAGCATTATGCTCTAACCAACTGAGCTAACCGGCCAGCCCCCTGTATTTAGCAAATTTTCTGTAGTGAGTATGCATTTCTTCTATAATAAGGGCAGAGTGGGGGAGGAAACCTAACCAACCCACCATGTGAACTTGGGCCAGCCCGTGGCTCACTTGCTGATAAAACCAAGGCCACGGGTTCAGATCCCTATGGATCCCTAGGGATGGCCGGTTGGCTAACTTGGGGGAGCGTGGTCCTGACAACACCAAATCAAGGGTTAAGATCCCCTTACTGGTCATCTTAAAAACAAACAAACAAACAAACAAACATTTGAACTTGATAACACCAAGGTCCACAGTGAACTTCAGCTATATGTGTAAAAAGAATACTGAGAGGTGTGTGATGGGCCTCTTCTTCTTCCACTCAACCCAAGTCAGAAGGAAGTAGATACAGAAAATAGACCTGAACATAAATATGACCAATATGCCTCAGACCCATCAAAAACAGCCTCAGATACCAAGTTCCTGCTTCAGCCATATGATTCATGCTTCTCTTAGAGGTAATTCCTGCTAGTCCAAAGCTGGAGGGAGGGGTGCAGGAGTAAAATGTAAGCATTCTTGTCTAGGAGCCTTTTAACTTTAACCTGGACACATTTTTCCATCTTGTCTTGGTATATTAAAAAGGTTTTCAAAGGAAAAACTGAGAACTCAGAAAAATTCTCTGTCAGTTTTCAAGATCCTGGAATTCCATAGCTAGATTGCCTCACCAAGCATGTTCTAATTTGTACGGAATGATTAATCATTTTATTATTCAACCTGCCATAACCCGAGGACCTTGCGCTCCTGGAACCCTCTCTTTTCTTCCTTTTTCAGTGATTCTCTCTCCCCGGGTGGAAAAATATAGTTGTGAAAACAGAGAAATCGATTCACATAGAAATAACTATAAAAGTTCCGGAAGGCTGGACAAACCACAAGACTAGTAATTTCAGCCTTCCAGTGATTGTAGTTATTGTGCTTAGGAAGAAACTCCTCCCTTCCTGACCTTATCAACTCCTCCCCCTGCTACCCCCATTACTGTCCTATTTTTGCAAGGCCAAGGAATCTCTTGAAATGGGATTTCTTTTCATTTAGGAATCAAAAGTAAACATTTTGAAGTCCCCTTTTTTTTTTTTTTTTGGTGGCTGGACAGTACAGGGATCAAACCCTGGATCTTTGTGTTATTAGCACCACACACTAACCAACTGAGCTAACCAGCCAGCCCTAAAGCCACTTACTCTAAAGACCTCTTTTTCCTTAGTCTTTAATGATAATCTCAGCCCTGGGGGTTAGAGGTGGGTGCTAGGAATCTAGCCAACCAGTTGAGTATAGGAGGTAGTATTACATCTACATAATTAGGAGTTGACTAACGGGACTCAATCTCAAAGCCCAGTTTCCTGTCTGTCACACCCACTTACAAAGGAGAATCACAGGATCTTAGAATTGAAAGAAGCCTTTTCAGATTTTCTAACCTCTTCACTGTAGGAGGGTACTGCAGAAAGTTCATGGAAAATGCAATTAAAAGATAATATAAATCGTTCCATGAACTTTTTGAAGACTCCTTGTACAGATGAAGCAGCTCAGGCTCACAGTCCTTATTGCAGTGACTGTTACCCCGTAGGTACTCAGTAACTACTGTATTTGTTTTGTTTTTTGACTAAGTGGCTCAAAATGACCAGTCCCTACTAGAATACAAGCTTCCCAGTTTCAAAACTATTTTTTTTAAAAAGATGACCGGTAAGGGGATCTTAACCCTTGACTTGGTGTTGTCAGCACCACGCTCACCCAGTGAGCAAACCGGCCATCCCTACCCTATATGGGATCCGAACCCGTGGCCTTGGTGTTATTAGCACCGCACTCTACCGAGTGAGCCACGGGCCGGCCCAAAACTATTTTCTTTCCACTCTATAACACTGAGTTATTTACTTCCATTGGTTCTATTATAAAGTCATGATAGCCATAAATTTTATTTACTTTTTAAAATAGTTTTATTGAGGGCCAGCCTGTGGCTCACTCGGGAGAGTGCGGTGCTGATAGCACCAAGGTCACGGGTTCGGATCCCATATAGGGATGGCCGGTTTGCTCACTGCGTGAGTGTGGTGCTGACAACACCAAGTCAAGGGTTAAGATCCCCTTACTGGTCATCTTTAAAAAAAAAAAAAAAAAAAAAAAACTTTATTGAGATATAATTCACATCCATGCAATTCAGCCATTTAAAGTGTAAAATTCAATGCCTTTTAGTATATTTAGAGTTAGGTATACATCACTACAATCAATTTAGAACATTTTCATCATCCCCCACAAACACCCTGTACTCATTAGTAGAGTAACTCCCATTAGCGTTCTCATTACCAGTTGCACTCTCTCATGCCCCCCAGCCCAAGGCAACCACTAATTTATTTTCCATGTCTATAGATCTGGCTATTCTGGACATTTCACATAAACAGTAACTATACAATATTTGGTCCCTTGTGACTGGTTTCTTTCACTTAGCATAATGTTTTCAAGGTTCATTCATGATGTAGCATGTGTATGTTTAAATTGCTGAATAATATTTCATTGTATGCCTACACCACGTGTTATTTATCCATCCATCAGTAGATGGATATATAGCTGAATTTTATCTTTTTTCTTTTTTTTTTAACTTATGAAGAAGTTTATTTGGCTCATGGCTCATGGAGGCTGGGAAATCTAAGAGCAGGGGGCCAGTATCTGGCATGGGTAATTCCATGGTGAAAGGGCAGAAGGCAGAAGGACACTGAATTTTATCTTAAACAATTACGTGTGATCTCTGCTAACTACCAGAAGCTTAAAACCAAGACATAAATATCTATGTTGAACTTATACCAAAACAAGCAAACGTACTTGTTATGAAACGACTTAATTATAATCTTATATCTGAAAATTGACAGGCATTTTTTTCTCTAAAAATTAAAAAAAAATTTTTTTTGACAGCTGGAGGGAACCCCGGACCTTGGTGTTACTAGCACCACGCTCTAACCAACTGGGCTAACCAGCTGGACCTCTAAATTTTCTGTTGTGTATAATAATATTGTGGAAAGACAAAGTAAAGCCTTGCCCGAAGTTTCCTGCTCTTCTGACTCCCAGGAAAATATAGACACGTCACACACAGGTAGGTATATAGGTAGATTGCCTGAGTGACAGACCTCAGGAAGACAAAAGAGAAAAAAGAGATTCAGAATAAGACTTTTTCTGGTTTTCTAATGTGAGGTTAAGAAGAGAAAGGGCATTTGCGGCTCACACCCAACTAGTTAGTCGGCATTCCTATAACCCATATACACAAACAGTACAAGGTGGATGTGGTGTGAGACTGAGAAAGGGAGAAAGCACACTCTTTCGCTCAACCTCCATACTGTTTTTATGGGTCTCCAGGGGGGTCAAGAGTGGGAGATTTCGGGGGACTAGTTCATGCTTGGTGGGAAGAACTTGAACACCAAGTTGAGGGTACTTATGATCCCGGTAGGTGGTTGATTCCCCCTACTAAACCCTGTTCATTAAAGTCCTGCTTTCCCTCCCCCTATTCTTAGAAGAGTAGGTGCCGCAGAACTCCTGAGTCACCTGCGGCAGAGACGGGGCTTTTGGGAGTGTCTTCTGCCTTATATTCTGACACTAGATGAGAACAAGGGGAAATGATCCTTGACTCACCCCGCCCTAGGTTTGGGCGTTGTATCATTCCCCACACGTGACGCTCTCCCCGGCAGCGCGACTTCAAGTATCATGGGACTTATTCATCCCAGTGACTCCACCCCTTTCCTCCTCTCCTCAAACTTCCACTTAACCTGCTCCGCCCCTCTTCGGAGAGGAGGGCAGCTGGAGGCTGGAGATGCCACTCTCCTACATTGGCCGGGAGACGCAGAGAAACTCAGATGTGGGAAAGTGCAAGATGTGGTGTCACAGTTTTACCCTTCACCAGAAGGCTTTGCATTTCCTGTTTTAGGTTATCCTTACTCTTCCCTACCCCAACAAGTTCTACCGGACTCGAGACCACCTTAGGCAGACCCCCTCCTGGTTACGGTTGTTTCCCCTCCTTCTGTTTTCCATTTTTCTTTTAGCCCGTTATTCTCAGAAGAACCGCTTTCAGTCTCGGCTCAGCCTCTCTCCCGTTCTAGCTGCGTGACCTCGAGTGAACCACAATGTTTCTGGGCCTAGTTTCTTTGTCTGTGAAACGGCGGCCAGACGTCTACCGCACCACGCCTGTTGTGAGGATAAAACGAAAACGCGTTTTGTGAGCTGTAAAAAGCAATAGAAATGTTAGTTATGTTAATTCCGGACTGCTAGTCACGCTTCCAGAACCCCTCCCTTTCCTTTGGGATCTCCCTGCAAAATCCGCCTTGGGCCGCCCCTTCTCTCCGCGCTCCGCTCACCGTCTTTCCCATTGGCAACCGCAGCGCCCACGCGGCGCCGGGTATTAACGCCACTATCCCGCTCCGCGGGCGCGCACGATGACGTATAGCCCCGCCCCCGGCCGCGCCTGGCCTCCCGCGGGGCCCCGCCCATCGAGCCGACGCGGCGCCGGGCCGGTCCCGTGCGGGCCCGTGCCGCCCCTCAGCCGGCGACGCCCGGGGCCGCCCGCCCGCCCGCCACCATGGAGCTGGAGGACGGTGTGGTATACCAGGAGGAGCCCGGTGGCTCCGGGGCCGTGATGTCGGAGCGGGTGTCCGGCCTGGCCGGCTCCATCTACCGCGAGTTCGAGAGGCTCATCGGGCGCTACGACGAGGAGGTGGTCAAGGAGCTGATGCCGCTGGTGGTGGCCGTGCTGGAGAACCTGGACTCGGTGTTCGCACAGGACCAAGAGCACCAGGTGGAGCTGGAGCTGCTGCGGGACGACAACGAGCAGCTCATCACCCAGTACGAGCGGGAGAAGGCGCTGCGCAAGCACGCCGAGGAGGTGAGGGCCGGCGGGCAGGGAGGGCGGAGGCCGCGGGATCCGGCCCGAGGGTCGCGGCCCGGCCGGGGACGGAAGGCGCGCCGGGCCTCTTGGACGGCGGGCCTGAGGCCGAGCCCCCCGGGACCCAGCCCGGCGGCCTGGGGGGACCCCGGGATCCCGCCCGGCGTTGGAAGCTGAGGCAGGCTAGTGAGTGTCCGGGAGGAGTGAGATGGGGGAGACAAGGCCCGGGGAGAAAGCGACAGCCTGGCTTGAGGGGCACCTGGGGTTGGCCGATTTTAGGGTGTCTGGTTGCTTCTTGTTGTTTAGGGAAGTTTCCGACCACCGTAATATAGTCAGGTGGCGGTTCAAACTTTTACCATTGGGGAGGGGGCAACTTCTGTCCTGGTGTGTAACTTCCGCTGGTTCCAGTACCTTTCCAGGGGGTTGCTGCTGCTTTGTGAAGTTAGAGATCTCCCTCTTTCGGTCAGTTTCTTCTTGACGTTTTAATCCTGTTGAGAAAGGAGGTTTTCGTTTATGTTCTATGTGCCTTGGTTGACAATTTGTCAACACCTAGATGTTGTATAGCAATGCCCAATAAATATATAGACTATACAATTTTTATTTTATTGGTGTCCCACATCAAAGCATTCTTCCATATCAGGTGGTAACCTTGGACAGTTCCCTACAAAAACCCTCTGTTTATTTATAAAGAGTACTGGTGGGGCGGGGTTGTGGAGGTGTAGGTGACTGTTGGCAACACTTTCCCGTCTGAGTTTCCTTCTCAGGCTCCAGTTTAAAAGTGCACTTGTCAGGCTGTTAGCTCTAGCATCTGAGCAGTGGCCTTGGTGCCCTCACCTTGAGTCTGTGAAACTTTTGGAGCACTGGGGTGCAAGTGATAGGTCCTTGGCTTGAGAGTGTAAAGGATTTTAGCTTTCAGGCTGTGTTCCATTATTTCTGTGGAACTTATCTAAGGTAGGCAAAATGTCCTGTTTATCCTATTTGCTTCTCAAGCATCTACAAGTAGCACTCCTGGCTAAATACGTGGAGATCGAAGGAGGCTAAATAATTATTGAAGGAACGACGTGTTAGTTTTCAAAAATACTTGAAAAGTTTTTCAGAGATTTGTTTAGAAGCTCATTTCCTAACACTAAACAGTAACACCGTTTAAACTTTGTTTTGTCGCATATACCTTTGCACCCGCTTAAGTAGTTCTTTTTTCAAGCTTGATTTTTAGTTCTGCTTTTGCTATCTGGTTGTCTCAATGGAATGCCATTGAATTTGTCAAACAAAATTGACTTCAGTTTAAGAATATTTCCAAGTACGTAGGGAAGGAAGTGTTGAAACAGCAAATAAAGATGGGAATTACAGTTTCTAGTAGTTTATTAGCACTGTTTATAGAGCTGAGGTCAAGTACTACTTCTGAGATGGCTTGCTGCTGCTTCATGCTCATACAGGCCCTTGCCAGTGTGTGGTTGTCCGTGGAAGAGACTAGGAATCAGCCACATATACACACAGCAGGCCCAGCCCGACCTGTCACCTCTGGTAAAATAAATGCTCCCTCAGCCTTAAACTTCTGTCAGTCCATATACACAAGGGCAAAATGCCAAGGTCAAACATGCCAAGAAAGTCATCTGCCACAGGTTGCAGAATCCGAAAATAAAACTGACTAACTGCTAGGCTCTGGGTTTTATATTAATTTCTTAAGTAAATGACTTCTTAAAAGTAGTTTATCCAAGGAGCTTCTTTGTAGTTTATACTTTTTCAGTCACATCTATAACTTCTCCATAATGAAACCTTTGGGTAAAGGGCCATGACCTGAGAATGCAGAACACTGATGAAATGCTAGATGAGCCAGTTCTCACACCATGAACATAAAATCACCTTATCAGTCTTCATGTAAGATCATAAATCGAGTTTTGCCTAGTACCCAGAAATTCAGTCTCTCTTAGGCCAATATGCAGACTGAATTCTGTGTTTAATTTTCTGAGTGCTTTATTTGTGCATTTTATATGGAGACTATGTATATGCTATTACAGAAAAGTGCCTCAGGGTATTTACAGCAAAAGTAATTTGAAATCATGGAAATTGACATTACCAGAGAGTGTGAAGTAAATTCTGAGCACCTTTGTGGAAATTTAGGAGGGTTTTTAAATGGTGAGAATGTTTATGAGGGCATATAAAAGGTGAGAATGGAAGTGTGTGAGGTGCTATAATCTATCGTTTGCTGGAATTTTCAGCAAGGAATCAGAACTTTAATCTTTATTATAATGATAGGACTTAATTTGAATACTTTCTGTCTTTTTCTTTGCTTTTATTCAAATTCCCTTACGTGGAGTTAGTCTGCTGTTTTGGTGATTCTATAAAAATAACTGATTTTAGGTAGATTTGGACCAGTTTCAAATACTAATCAAGAAATCCATCATCTCATCACCCAGCACTCTTCCCTTTGGGCTCCCTGTCCCAGTCTTTTCATTCTTTAACCAAGCCTGTCTAACATCTTCACTCATGCTGTTCCCTTGCCCTAGAATGCTCTTCCCCTGGATCTCCTCATTTCTGCTGAGCTTAAATTTCACCTTTTCAACAAGACCTTCCTGTCTGCTCTATCCAGAATAAGCCTGTGAATCTACTGAATAATTTGTTTTTGTCAGTGATTTTTTAAAAAAAATAAAAATTGGATTAAAAAAATCTGGATAGAGGGCCGGCCCGGTGGTGCACTGCGCTAGTGCACCGCTTGGGAAGTGCGGCTGCGCTCCCGCCGAGGGTTCGGATCCCACATACGGACCGGTTCCCACTCACTGGCTGAGCGAGGCGCGGGGGCAACACCGAGGGTTGCGATCCCGTTGCCGGTTCCCAGTCCGGTACGGGGGCAATACTGTGGGTTGCGATCCATTGCCGGAAACGGAAAAAAAAAAAAAAAAAAAAAAAAAAAAATCTGGATAGAAAATGACCTGTAGGGAGATATTATTCTTGGGTATGTTTATTTTTTATATGTTTTTGTTTGTTCAAGTTCTGATTCTTTTAAAATAGGTATGATTTCTTTTCATTAATTAATTAATTAATTAATTAATATTGTTTGCTTTTTGGTGGCTGGCCTGTAAGGGGATCTGAATACTTTACTTTAAAAAAAGAAAACTTCTATGGCCGCCCGTGGCTCACTTGGGAGAGTGTAGTGCTGATAGCACCAAGGCCATGGGTTCAGATCCCTATATAGGGATGGCTGGTTGGCTCACTTGGAAGAGTATGGTGCTGACAATACCAAGTCAAGGGTTAAGATCCCCTTACTGATTTTGCTTAAAAAAAATGGAGGTGATTAAATGCAGAGGTGAGAGATACTACTGAGAATTTTGTAATTAGTTTTTCTCCAATGACTCAGCACTTAAAGCAGTAACAAAATTGTTTTATATGAAAACTTTAATGAAGTTGTTTTCTTTGGAAGTATATATGAATGGGAGGGATAAGACTTCTGGGTGGGAAAATAGGCATTGATATTCAATTTTTTTATTTGATGTTATAGTTTTCATTCACAAAAATATTTTAATTAAAACTGTTGAGGAAGGGCCGGCCTGTGGCTCACTCGGTAGAGTGCGGTGCTGATAACACCAAGGCCGCGGGTTCGGATCCTATATAGGGATGGCCGGTTTGCTCACTGGCAGAGCGTGGTGCTGACAACACCAAGCCAAGGGTTGACATCCCCTTACCGGTCATCTTTTAAAAAAAAAAAAAAAACTGTTGAGGAAGTTAATTTTGTTTTGTTTACGAAATAATTTACAACGACGTGTAAATTATTCCCTAATAAACATTTAGAAGGGAAAATTTGAAGACTTTTCACTGAGTTTTGTGACTTATATGAAGAGACAGGAGTGAAGGAGTAATTTTACATATATACTTATTAAAATTATTGATGGTGGCTATTAAGGATTTAGGAAGTTAAAAGGCAGACATCACACTGTTACTTCAACATTTAGTTTATTTTGTGCCTTTAGCACAAATCACTTGTATTTACATTAGTAATTATGATGGTTCTGGTTTTTTTAGCCTTAATTCCGTCAACTTCAGTGTCCTAAGAAACTTAATTTTGCTATTATATAGGTTTTATTTCACTACAGTGGAGCAACATGTGAAAGGCAGTTCAGTTATGTGCACAGATGAGCTATCAGTACAAAGAACCAGTTGCTAGCCCATGGTATGTTAACATTTGGTTGGCATCTTACATGTTTGAGTATACATGTTACTTATTAAAGTTTTCAAACTCATTTTAAAACTAGTGGCATGGAGCATGTAGCTCAGTGGTAAAGCGCATGCTTGTATGTATGAGGTCTCAGGTTCCATCCCTGATATGTCCAGTTTCTTATGGGTTGGCCGGTTAGCTCACTTGCTTAGAGAGAGCATGGTCAAGGGTTCCGATCCCCGTACAGGACAGTAACACAGACATACACACAGAAAAACAAAACACTGAAGCCGCTCTGGTACCTGTTCAGTGGCTTTTGAAAACCAGTACCTTGTGGTATCATCAGTAGACTAAAGGTTTTTGATCTAAGAATTATCTCAGGTGCTGACTTAATTTCTTTATTGGTTCAGCTAGAGAAAGGGTCAGCAGTGCTTTGGAATGTTATGTTATATTCTGATTTATTCATTTAAATCTTAGTTATAGAATGCTCATAATACATTTTAGTGCTTCATTCATCTCTGTAAATTACTTTGTACATACAGCTAATACTTTTTAAAACATGCTTCATATTTTTTATTTATTTATTTTTTTAAAAGATGACTGGTAAGGGGATCTTAACCCTTGATTTGGTGTTGTCAGCACCACGCTCTCCTAAGTTAACAACCGGCCATCCCTATATAGGGATCTGAACCTGTGGCCTTGGTGTTATGAGCACCACACTCTCCCAGGTGAGCCACAGGCTGGCCCACACTTCATATTTTTTAAAATGCATTTTTATATTTTAAAAAATGCCATTGCTTTTCTTGCTGAACCATGTGAATAAGCTTCACACTGCCCCTAGTCAGACTAGATATGCCCCTGCCCCTAGTCAGTCCCTGCTTCCAGGCACTTTCTGAAATGAACAATCTCTGTTTGTTTTCTGGGGGTGGGGGGATGGGGAGGTAGTTGTTGCCTTTTGAAATGATAATCAGTTACCCATTGTTTAGCTCTTAAGACAGATCTTATCCTTTCTTTACCTTCAGAGATTTCTTTTTTAAAAAAAAATCTTTTTATTTGTTTTGTTTTTTGGTGTTATTTCTTTTGGGGGGGCTGGCTGGCCTATATGGGGATCTGGCGACCCAAACCCTTGACCTTGGTGTTATAACACCAGCCCTAACCAAATGACCTAACAGGCCAGCCCCAGAGATTTCTGAATGTAGATATCTAAGTGAAATACTGTTATGGAAATACATGTTCTTTCTCTTCTCCCACTGCTTGATTTGACCAGCTCTTTTTTTTTCCGTGACCGGCAACGGATCGCAACCCTCAGTGTCGCGCCTGTACCGGACAGGGACCGGCAACGGGATCGCAACCCTCGGTGTTGCTCCCGCACCTTGCTCAGCCAGTGAGCAGCCGGTCTGTATGTGGGATCCGAACCCTCGGTGGGAGCGTCGCTGCGCTCGAAAGCGGCGCACTGTAGCAGTGCGCCACCGGGCCGGCCCCTTGATTTGACCAGCTTTAAAAAAAAAATACTATTATGTGTCCCTGTTATAGTGACATTCACATTTTTACTGAACTGGTATTAGAACCTAACCAAATGTGTTCTTTCGTTCCGTTGACTAATGATTGAATTATTATTATTATTATTTTTTTGTCCTTTTTGTGACTGATAAGGGGATTGCAACCCTTGCTGTGATGTCGCCCACACTGTGCTCAGCCAGTGAGCGCACTGGCCATTCCTATATAGGATCTGAACCCGCGGCGGGAGCGTCGCTGCGCTCTCAGCACCGCTGTCCCGAGTGCACCACGGGCTCGGCCCATGATTGAATTATTTTAAAAACACCTTTTTTTTTTTTCCTCTCTGCTTAGCATTCATGATGAATACAGCTGTTACCTAAATAAATTATTAGGTAAAGGTCAAAATATCAACATAGACCCAGTTTAATAATTTATGTAATTTGTGTATTCAAAAAGCTGATATTTAGAAGTGTATGTATATAAATTTTGTTTTACATTTTGAAATCCTGGCAAGTGATACTTAGTTTTTGGTTTGAATACAGCACTGTTTTATTTTCTTAGGAATTCCAGTGCTTAGTATTTTGGCATAATAGGCATGCCCAAAAAATGTTGTACTGAACCATGGGAATTTACATATTAATCAATACAATAGAGAAGTTTTGAAGTTGGAGACAGACTATTATTATTATTAGGGACTTTAAAGTACTAATTTTTAAATTAAGGTCAATAAACCAACCCACCTGTTTATTAGGAAAATTTTCAAGCATACAGAAAAATTAAAAGTACATTGATCATCTGTATACCCACTATTTAGATTCAGTAGTTGTTTTATTTATCTATTTGTTTATGTGGATATATGGTGTGGATGTGCATATACATACACATACACACACATATACATGCACATATTTTTTAATTGCTGAACCCATTTGAAAGTAAATTGCAGACATTTTGACACTTCACTCCTAGTAATTAACATGTTTATTTCCTAAAAAAGGAGAGTATTCACCCATATAAATCACAGTGTTGTTTACCTTTGAGAACATTTTGTAATACTGTTTAATATTTCATTTGAGTTAATTTTTTTTTCTTTGTCAGGCCAGTATGGGGATCTGAACCCTTGACCTTGGTGTTATCAGCACCCTGCTCTCACCAAGTGAGCTAACTGGCCAGCCCTCTGGATTAATTTTTTTTTTTTTTTTTTAAAAAGATGACCGGTAAGGGGATCTCAACCCTTGGCCTGGTGTTGTCAGCACCACGCTCAGCCAGTGAGCAAACCGGCCATCCCTATATAGGATCCGAACCCGCGGCCTTGGTGTTATCAGCACCGCACTCTACCGAGTGAGCCACGGGCCGGCCCAACTCTGGATTAATTTTTAAGAGCTTGGTATATATCAGTTAGAAGATATCATGGTATGTATCAGGTAGATAGCGATGAATAGGTTGTGAATATTTTTATAGTGCATCAGCGTAACTCATCTGGAAAGAAGGAAGTGAGGGCTTGCAGTTTAGCTACTTTTCTATAAGAAATTTAAATTTGAGATCTATAAATTGGTTAGTTTTATTTTTAAATGATAACATTAAAAATATGGAGTTTTTTCTCCCTTTTGAAACTTTGAGATACAGAAATTGAGAAATTGACCCTATGTTTGATGTTTTCACTAATAATTTTTTTCTTTTGTTTACTCTTATATATTTCCAGGATATGTTATTTCTGACTGCTTACCTTCTCCACTAGGGTTACATAGCCTGAGAAAAAAATTTTTAACTGTAATTTGAGATCCTGCTGATAAGATTCCCTCCAGAGGCTAGGTCTAGAATTTTTGCTACTCTGGATTCTGTTATTACTCTTTAAAATGTATTTTCAGGGCCGGCCCGGTGGCTCACTGGATAGTGCGCTGCTTGGGAAGCGCGGCGGCGCTCCCGCCCAAGGGTTCGGATCCCACATACGGACCGGTTCCCGCTCACTGGCTGAGTGAGGCACGGGAGCAACGCCGAGGGTTGCGATCCCGTTGCCGGTCCCCGGTCCGGTACGGGGGCAACACTGAGGGTTGCGATCCGTTGCCGGACACGGAAAAAGACAAAAGACAAAAAAAAAAAAATGTATTTTCACTTGTTCTTTCTGCAGTTTTTTGTAAGGGCTGTATGGGAACTCCATGACCGTCTAGTTTTACCCTATCCCATTCCCATAGGTAGATAGAAAGCTAAACAGACACGTAGATGCTCAGAAAGAACAAATATTTATTGAGCCAGGCACTGTTCTAGGCTCTGGGGATGTAGCCACAAACAAAACAGAAGGAATGTAGCCCATGCTTTCTTGGAGTTTATATTATAACAAAGAGTAAACAAGTCAGTTAATTACAGACTGTGATAGACGCCACACAGGAAATAAACAGGGTGATGGGATAAAGAGTGAAAGGGCAGGTATTTTATTTATTTATGTTCTCTTTTTAAAAATTTTATTTATTTCTGTTCTTTTTGTTGGTGGGGGGGCAGGTACTTTAGATGGAACGAACAAGTTTATAAAAAGTTAGGCTGCCCATGCAGTAAGTAATTCACCTCATGAGAAGAATTATTTAGGTCTGAAACTTTAGGCTTTTATGTTCAGAGTTTCTCCTACTGATGACTCTTGAAAATTCAGAAAAGTAAGTAGCTCTCATAAATGCATTTCTTCTGTTTTCTGTCATTTCTTTTCATGCTTGACTTCTGAGCAATGTTTGACACTTTGGGCCACTCCTTCCTTTAAGAAACATTATTTTGGTGTTGCATGACTGAAATCTCTTGATTTTCCTCTCACCTATCTGACCACTGTGGATTCCTCTTACATTAGTGTTGGTGTTCCTTGGCATTCTTTCTTTCGAAGGTCCCCTTTAGTTTTCGCAATGCACACTGCCTAACTTGTATTGTCCATTGCCATGGGTTCAATTACCATTTGTTGATTATTCCAAAGTATATCTCTCATTCGTTTAAGAGGTATTTATATAGAGTGCTAACTATGTGCCTGATACTTAGCCCTTTGGGGATACAGTGGTAAGTAAAACAGACAAGGTCCTTCCCTCATGGAACTGACAGTCTATTAAGAACTTTAAGGACAGCTCTCTCTGTCTCTCTCTCTCTGGAGTTTGGGATCTGTATTACCATTGTCTGATGGACATGAATGTTTCCCACCATATCCAAACTGAACTTATTTTCCAAGCCTGCTTCTCCTTTGTTCCTTATCTTTGTGAAGAATACTGCCATCCACCTGGGCAGAACCCTGGTCACCGTATTTAACTGTTCTTTCTTTCTCACCCTCATTGCTACCTTCTTTTGTCTTCAACTTTTAAATATCTCTGGGATCTCTTTACTTCTTTCTAGATCTATTTCTACTACTCTGGTATGGGTTACCAACATCTCTCACCCTTGAATGCAAACTTCCTAGGGTTGGAACTTTATGTCATTCACTATTATATCTCAGGAGCTGGCACATAGGAAATACCAAGTGACTATTTCCGATTAAATGAATGGACAACTAAAACTGTCCCATATTGATCTTTGTGCTTCTGGTATTGCCAACCTATAAACTATCTATCTCTCCAAAATGGAAATCTGATCAGATAATTTTCTTTTATTTTTGGGGGGGGGTGGGTAGAGGCATCTGAACCCTTGACCTTGGTGTTATCAGCACCACGTTCTAACCAACTGAGCAACCAGTCAGCCCTGTTCAGATAATTTTCATACTTAAAAGCCCGTAGTGGCTCTGTCTAAAGTTCTTGAAGTGACTTAAATCCTAACATACAAGGCCTTATGATCCAGCTGTCCCTTATCATGTCAGTCTCATCTGTTCCTTTTTTGAGCCATACAGAACACTTTGAGTTTGTTTTGAAGAAAATATTCTCTCCAGGCCTTCATAAAAGCTGTTTCTTTGCTTGGCACTCTCTTTCTCTTCTATTGCCTAATTTTAGTCATCTTCAGTTTTCAATTCTGGAATGTCTTTTACGAACACTCAGGTATGGATTTTGCCTATTTTATATTCTTCCACAGCTAATGTTTTTCCAGTGTCATATCAAACTAACCTATTGCTTTTATTCCCCCACCAAACTACTGGGATGCAGTAGATACTTAATAGATATTTGTTGCTTGGATGGACAAATATGTTAAAGGTCAAATTGCTAAGCCTAACCATTTAAAGTTCTCTTTGTGCATTCAAATTATTGTCTTTCTGTTGGTGCCAAGTTATGCTAAAACTTCCAAAAAGTTCTTCAATAAGTCCTTTTGACTTTTGCATATACAGAAAAACCATGACTTCTCCTGACTGCAGTTATTTCAGACTCTACCTACATTGTCCTATGCATAGTAGATATTCTAGAAATATTTATACATTTTAAAAATTGAAATATTAAGATCATTGGAACTACTGTCAGAAATATATTAGCAATTCTGTATTTGCAAAGGTTGGGCTAGGTGATCTTAAAAGTCCCTTTAGCACCCTGATTCTCTGATTATCTTAAACATGATAGTGTTTCTCTGTTGTATTTTTATTCACTTTAGCCACAAATATTTGTCTCAGAATTACTGAGTGAGAAATAACTTGGGTCTGTGTGAATAAATTTTCCACACAAATGAAGATTAAGTGCCAAAACTTAAATTTTTTTTTTTTGGCAGCTGGCCAGTATGGGGATCAGAATTCATGACCTTGGTGTTATAAGGCTGTGCTCTAACCGATTGAGCTAATCGGCCAGCCAAAAACTTAACTTTACCTATTCGTTTAGAATCTTTTTTTGTTTTGTTTTGTTTTGTGGCTGGCTGGTACACAGATCAAACCCTGGACCTTGGTGTTATCAGCACTGCGTTCTAACCATCTGAGCTAACTGGCCAGTTTATTCTTATATTAGATAAAATAGTTTCTTAGCCCTTAACAGGTTATAAACAATAAATTAAGGAGAGTATCTATTAGAAATAAGTACTTATATTTAATAGATGGCATGCATCTTTGAAGCAGGATACTGAAAATTACAAAAAGTAGTGTAGTGCTGTGGTCAAGGACAATGTGGTTTGCCTTAGTTCAAATCCTGGCTCTGTTACTTTCTAGCCATGAAATCATGGGCAAGTTTCATGCAAAGTCTCAGTTTCTTCATCTGTAAACAGAGGACAATATTAGTAATAACCTCATAGGGTTGTGAGGATTAAACAAGGAAAAGGAGTTTTTTGAACCTCCGGGCATTTAGTTAATAAATGTTACCCATATGTCTGATACTTACCTATCTATCCATCCCATTTATTCACTTATAAACACGTGCTAATTAAATGTTTTGTGCCCAGAGTGGGTGTACAAGAATGAAAAGTCCAGGGTCCTGCCCTTGAGGAGCTCCTAGTCTATGGGGGTGGCTAATAGAAATAACTAGGTCAGCCTTATGTAAGCTTTCTAAATAGGTACTGTATGTACAAGGTGCAAAATGGCTAATTGGACCTTGAGGGATGGCTTCACAGAGAAGGGATGGCATTGAACTGGTTCATATGTCACAGATTGAAAGCATGAGAGGTTTGAAAGTGTGTGACATTTTCAGAGAACTACAAAAACATGATGTTTATTTTTTTCAATATATTCAAGTTAGTAAATGTTAGTTTTTCCATATGTTCTTTAAAAAAATATGGTAGTAGTTCTGCCACGTAAGGGAGTAGCAAGAATTGAGGTTGAATAGATAATCAGGGACCCGAGAGTAAAGGACTGTGTTGTCAAGTTTGGATTTTTATCTTGAAGACATCGCAAGATATAATGCAGTATGGTTTATCACCATGATTCACAGTGATTTTTTAATGATGATTCTTAATTATTAGCAAAAGGTTATATTTTCTCTGATATGCTCCATTTTAGGGAGGCAGGTATGTATGAAACTTTAGAAACGTTTTTTATTAAAACAGGTACGATAAAAAGGTTTTGGTGCTTCAGTTTTTCTTTAAAATATGGTTCTGAAGAACATTTCTTGGTGATACTAGCCAGCTGATAATATTGTTGACTGATAGCATTTTTTAAAATGGACTAACTTAGGGGCCGGCCCGTGGCTCACTCGGGAGAGTGCGGTGCTGATAACACCAAGGCCCCGGGTTCGGATCCCACATAGGGATGGCCGGTTCGCTCACTGGCTGAGCGTGGTGCTGACAACACCAAGTCAAGGGTTAAGATCCCCTTACCGGTCATCTTTTTTAAAAAAAAAAAAGGTCTGTCAAAATGGACTAACTTAGGACAGGCAGGTGCTCACTTGGGAGAGTGTGGTGCTGATAACACCAAGGCCAAGGGTTCGGATCCCTACATAGGGGTGGCTGGTTAGCTCACTTGGGAGAGCGTGGTGCTGACAACACCAAGTCAAGGGTTAAGATCCCCTTACTGGTCATCTTTTAAATAAATAAGTAAATAAAAATAAAATGGATTAACTTGATTTTTTCTTCCTGTGAAAATTTTACTATGTATAGTTTCAACATTTGTTTTTCTTTTCTTTTTTTTTTTTTTTTTATAAGGATGACCGGTAAGGGGATCTCAACCCTTGGCCTGGTGTTGTTAGCACCACGCTCAGCCAGTGAGCAAACCAGCCATCCCTATATAGGATCCGAACCCGTGGCCTTGGTGTTATCAGCACCGCACTCTACCGAGTGAGCCACAGGCCGGCCTTGTTTTTATTTTCTTAAAAAATTTTTTTGAATTGTAAAATATAGGGCTGGCTGGTTAGCTCAGTTGGTTAGAATGTGGGGCTGATAGCACCAAGGTCCAGGGTTTGATCCCTGTGCCAGCCAGCTGCCAAAAGTAAATAAATAAAATAAAATAACATGTATAAACAGATAGATAGAAAAACATACATAGCGTAAAATTTACCATTTTAATAACTTTTAAGTATACAGTTCAGTGGTGTTATGTGCCACATTATTATGTAACAATCACTATCCTTCATCTCCAGAACTTTTTCATCATCCCAAACTGAAACTTCATACGCATTAATTACTCCCGTTTCTTCCTCACCTTAGTCCCTGAATGTAAGGACACCATGGGCACTCAAGCGGAGGGGGAAGGCCTACGGTGTCCTTACACTGGTAACCACTAATCTACTTTCTATTCCTATGAATTTGACTGTTCTACGTACCTCATATGGTGGAATGATACCATATTTGTCCTTCGTGTGTAGTTTCAGTATGTGTATGGGGGTTGAATATATATAACATAAAATTTACCATTTTAACCATTATACAATATTTTTCCTTTTGTGTTTGACTTAGCATGTTTTCAAGATTCATCCATGTTGTAACATGTATCATAATTTCATTCCTTTTTCAGACTGAATAATATTCCACTGTATGTGTATACAAGTCTGTTATGAATATACGATTTGCTGATATTTTCTCCGATTCCTCTAGGTTGACTTTTCATTTTCTTGATGTTGTTCTTTGAAGCACAGAAGTTTTTTTTTGTTTTTTTTTTTTTTAAAGATGACTGGTAAGGGGATCGTAACCCTTGACTTGGTGTTGTCAGCATTATGCTCTCCCAGGTGAGCCACGGGCCAGCCCTGAAGCACAGAAGTTTTTTTTTGTGTTTTTTTTTTTTAAAGATGACTGGTAAGGGGATCGTAACCCTTGACTTGGTGTTGTCAGCACTATGCTCTCCCAGGTGAGCCACGGGCCAGCCCTGAAGCACAGAAGTTTTAATAATGCTTTTATTAGTTTTTATTTATATTTTCTGTTTACAGACAAAATATATGCTCTTTGTTAGAACAACAAAAACCAACCAAGGTTTACAGAATTACTTCTAGAATCTTGCCTGTTGGAGCTTACTATTAACAATTTGACATACATTCTTTCAGTTGCATTTTTATATATGAATATATTTTAAATTGAATGAGTTTATACTGTATATAGTATTTTGTAACTTGATTTTCTTTTTAATTCATAAATTGTGTTGGACATCTTTTTTGGGGGGGGGGGGCAGTTGGCCAGTACAGGGATTGAACTCTGGACCTTGACGTTATCAGCACCATGCTCTTACCAACTGAGTTAACCAGCCAGACCATTGGACATCTTTCCTTGTTCATACAGAGCAGTTGGATGATGATAACGTAGAAGAATTGGTTTGAGGCCTCAAGGGGAGTTTGGAAGTCAGGACTCACACTGGGTTCAGCTGCCCTTCCTGACTTCTCATTACACTAGGAGGGATCCCCAACCATCTGGAGGAATGTTTCCAAACGATCTAGGGGAGTGTTTCCAAATAGCCAATTCTTTAAACCCAAACACTCCTACCGCCACAGGCTTATGAGACTGGTTGTAAGAAGTACTGGTAGGCTGGGCCAGGCTGTGTATTTGGAAAAATTCTCTTAGGGAGTTTTTGATTATAACTGCCTCACACTCCCCTCAACCTCAAGAACCATTGCTTAAGAGAAACTCAAATATCTTTTCTAGACGCATAAGACTTTCTTTATTCTTTACAAAAAAATGTACATACTTATAACACCAAGGTCAGGCATTGAGATCCCCTTACTGGCCTGCTGCTAGGAAGAAAAAAAAAGCACATAAAATAGTAGAAGACTAAAGAGAATAATGTAAAAAACATCCATTTACCTATGATTCAGGGTAAAATATTGGCAGTTTATCTTTTACTTAAAATATTTATTTCTTAAATAAAAGATATAGAACATTAAAGGTAAAGGTAAGGTCACCTTCTGGGGAGGGAAGTGGTACTGAGGAGAACAAAGTTGACCTATGAATTTGGTATATATTCTTCTGTTTCATGTTTTTTTAGATATTTAGTGTAGATATATCTGTCTATAAACTATGCATACTATTGCTTTGGGAATTAACACTTTTTTTTCTTAAATGCTGTTATATTCTCATAATTTTGCATTTCTTTAACTCGTTTTTTAGATCTGTCCATGTCGATACGTACATATACATCTAATTTGTTTATTTTGACTGCTGTGTATTATTACATCATATGAATATACCACTATTTATCTATTCTAATGAAGGTTTTGAGTTATTTCCTACATTACCACACTATGTACTACAAGCATTGTTGCAGTAACATTTGGTGCACATGCAAGAGCTTTTCAAAGATAAGCTTTTCTCAATTTAGAATTGGGATGCCAGGTTTTAGGATATGTATTTTGTAAACTTAACTAGATATGGCCACATTGTTTGTCAAGGGGGCATAGTGATTTACGTCCCTCAGTAGTGTATAAGAATTCTTATTTCTCTGTATCTTTGCCAACACTTGGCACTATCAGACTTTTTGGTTTCTGTTGCCAGTCTGATGTATGTGAAACCACGTCTTGTTTTAATTTGCTTTTCTCAGATCGTTAGTGTGGTTGAGAATGTTTTGCATTTATTGATGATTCTACTTTCCTATGAATTGCCTATTCAGTTTCATTCACTCACAACTGGCAAAAACCTACACCAGGAAGTCCATAAATAAATCTAAATTATACATTTTAATGGCACGACAGTATTCCATTATATGATCATCAATTGGGTGAAAAAGACTGAGGAATCTGTAGTTTAAAAGAGATTTAAGAGGCTGATTGGTTAGCTCATCTGTTGAGAGCGTGGTGTTATAACACCAAGGTCAAGGGTTTGGATCCCCGTACCAGCTAGCCACCAAAAAATGTAATAAAAAACAAATAAATAAAAGAGACTTAAGAGTCATATTCTTATCATCCTTATAGCAATCTTTTTTGGATCCTGATTATAAACACATTTATTTATGAGACAACTAGGAAAATCTGAGTAGTGACAGGATATTCTCTGTTATTTCATTAAGGTTTGGGAAATGATGCTATTCTAACGCAATTATTCCTTCAATATTAATTAACTAAATTTTCTTATAAAGAGGAACTTCCCCTCATCAAGTGTTTGATTACCGTAAGGTATAATTTGTATAAGTAAGACAGGAAAGGTGCTTGATTCTTCAATTCTCACTTTAATAATTTCCAAAAGCTCTTCCTTGTTCTTGCTTCCCTTCCACTCCTTTTTAAAAATTGCATGTTGTTCTGGTTTTGTAGCAGTAGTAACTTTTCGTGTGTGTGTGTGTGTGTGTGTCTGGTTTTGTAGCAGTAGTAACTTTTCTTTTGGGGTGTGTGTGTGTCTGTGTGTGTGTGTGTGTCTGTGTGTGTGTGTGTGTGTCCTGTGTATGTGTGTGTGTGTGTGTGTGTGTCCTCTGTGTGTGTGTGTGTGTGTGTGTGTGTCTGGTTTTGTAGCAGTAGTAACTTTTCTTTTGGGGTGGTGTGTGTGTGTGTCTGGTTTTGTAGCAGTAGTAACTTTTCGTGTGTGTGTGTGTGTGTGTGTGGGTGTTGTTCCAACCAGCTGAGCTAACTGGCCACCTCTGGTCTCTGAGTATATTATAGTTTTCATTTGTTTCCTGTTTTGACTGTTTCCTCAGTCCCCGCCCCCCCATCCTCCACCCCATAGTTTTGGTCTCTCTCTTTCAGGTTGGACCTTCAAGTGCCTGATAACCCTTTTGAAAGTGAGGCACTGAAAAAGGAGGATCAGAAGTTTTGTGTGTCTGTATGCAGTTTACTGCCAGTTGGGAACACATATTTCAGTATCCCATGGTCTTTTCTCAGAGACATTTAGGTTTTTCCAGAGAAGGATAATCTCTTTGGGGGAATGGCTGGTGGAGTGGTAGGTAAGCTTAGTTATCTACATTATAGGAACCTGGGTGAGGACAGGAACAGAAAGGGGGCTATCAGTATTACTATTCAGTATATAGACTTAAACTTAATTCCTCTCTTTTCATTTGGCACCTGCTTGGCTGTTCCTAGAGTGTGTCTAGTCTGAAATCTCTCTGGTTGAATTTATTCAGAAAGCAAACCTATCTCCTGTGTGGGTGAGCAAGGAGCCACCTGGCTACTCTGGGATGGGGCTGGGGACCTTCCAGGGATATTCTTGACTGGTGACTTCAGACTTCCACTTAACCCCCTTGTTTTCAGCCCCACCCCTCCCTCCTATACCAGTTCTCCATTACATAGTTTCCAGAGTATGAATCTAATAATTTGTGAATCTAATAATCTAATACTTTATGAATCATAATTTGCTTATCTACTGTGTATCAATGGACGTTTAAGTTACTTTCTAGTTTTTTTTTTTTTTTGGCGGCTGGCCAATATGGGGCTCCAAACACTTGACCTTGGTTATAACACTGTGCTCTAACCAGCTAAGCTAACTGGCCAGGCTACCTTCCAGTTTTGAACTGTTACAAATAGTGCTTCAATGGATATTCTGCATATTTATTTGCTTTTTAATGACAGGAAGCTCCTATTACAAAATTTTTCCATATTAAACACCACTAATAATTGTTTTCCAAGGTTTTTCTTTTTAAACTTTTTATTATAGAAATGTCCAAAGATTAAAGTAGAATAGTATTATGAACTCCATATATCAATCACTCAGCTTCAGCAGCTATCAAAGTGAAGCCAATATCATTTCATCTGTACCTCTTTTCTTCCCCTCAGCATCTCTACTATAATTCTATTTATTTATCTATTATCTTTTTTCTTTTCTTTTTTTTTCTTTTTTTTCATTTTGTTTTGTAATTCTCCACCATAATTTTAAAGCAGACCAAAGACTACATATCAGTGCATCTCTAAGAGACAGGGCTTTTTTTTTTTTTTTTCCTTTTTGTCTTTTTTCGTGTCCAGCAACGGACCGCAACCCTCAGTGTTGCGCCTGTACCGGACCAGGACCGGCAACGGGATCGCAACCCTCGGTGCTGCGCCTGCCCCTCGCTCAGCCAGTGAGCGGGAACCAGTCTGTATGTGGGATCCGAACCCTCGGCGGGAGTGCCACCGCGCTCCCAAGCGGCGCACTGTAGCAGTGCACCACCGGGCCGGCCCGAGACAGGGCTTTAAAAAAAAAAACATAGCCACAATGCTGTTATCACACCTAAAATTTATAAATGATTATTCCTTAATATTTATTTTAATCGGTGTTCACATTTCTCCAGTTGTCTGGTAAATGTAGTTTCATAGTTGGTTGTTTCAGTAAGGATCCGATCACAATGGTCTACACATTTACACTTGGTTTAATATGTATCGTAAGTTTCTCTCTCTTTTCTCTCTTTTTTTTTTTTGGCAGCTGGCCAGTAACAGGGATCAAAAGCTAGACCTTGGTGTTACCAACACTATGCTCTAACCAGCTGAGCTAACCAGCCAGCCCAAGTTTCTCTCTTTTTAAAAAATTTCTTTTTTTGAGGGTGCTTGATCAATTAAGTTTCTTTTAATGTGTAATATTATTTAATGTCTCTTATTACCATGTGTGATAGTTCTTTTCTTTTTTCCCCCTTTGACATTTATTTTTGAAGAAGCCAAATCATTTGAGTTAGAAAACTTTCCACATTTTGGATGAAAGGAATCACGTCCCTTGGGTGTTATTTAATATGGTCTTCTGTGTTCTCATTTCTTAAAAGAGACTGCTTTGAAAAACAATTACATTTAACTGAGTTTAACAATAATTATTTAATATAATGGAGATATTTCCCTCTTCCCTTTCTGCAGTGTAAGTGGGAAGGATAATATCTTGATGGACATTTAGGAAAAAGCTTTTTATTTGGTGGCATTATTTTTCAGACAACTACTATAGTCAAAGTAACTATTTAAAGGGCTTTTCTTGGGGTTGTGGGGGGTGTCTCCTGCATCTTTCCCAAAGAGCAGCAATCTCTAGGGATTTTTTTTTTAAGCTTTGGGAGCTTGCCTTTTCACAGTATTCATTTGTTTTTCTCCAGAACAGTGGGGCAAAACATTCCCTATAAGCCATCTGGACTTGAAAGCATTTTGCTTCATCACAAAGCTTATTCTTTTTAGATCCTGACATAAGTCTGTATTGTCCCCTGCTTTTTTTTTTTTTTTAAACAGTATCTAGTTGCTCCCAGGAGAGTTCTGTCTGAAGTTATGTCAGTGTTGTTGCTGGCCTATTAGTTATTGAGAGGGGAAAAGAGTATCTAGTGAAGATGTGTTTATTATAAATGCTGAAAAAGCTCACTCACAGGGTCTCATCCTCCCTTCCCTTTTAGAAAAAAGAATATGCATGTGAGAGAGAGAGTGAGAAGGCAAAGGGGAAGAGCACTTTATACCCATATACCTGAGGGATCCAACAAACTCTATGCTGTGGGCGTAGGCAAGTAGCCAGAATTTCCAGGGGCAATATGGTTTTGTAATTTGAAAAAGTACCCCTCTCCTGCCATGATTTTTGCTAGACCACCTTTGTGAAGTGATGCCACTGACAAGAAGCCACGTTAAACCACATATGAATGTCCATAGACGACTTCATGATCATTAATTTACCTTTTTTTCCTCTCATTCAAAATGTTTTTGGAGGTATTACCCTAGCCTCCTTCAAAGTGTCTCTGGCTGGCATAAAACCTTCAGAATCCCATGTACTTTGCATAAAAATACTGTTATATACAAATTACAATAATAAAAGGAAACCACCTATCCTACTGGTAATTCTTTGTTGTAAATATCTTTAAAATATAGGAAAGAATGAAGTCTGTACAATGAATCTTTTTTTTTTTTGGTACAGTTTTTCTACAGGATTTTTGGAATGGATTGACACTTCTTGAGTCATGAAATACATCACTCTAACATTTTAGTTTTTGACTTCCAGTAGATCTAACATACTGTCATGGCATATAGCATGAATAGTATATAATTAAAATGGAATTATTCCTTTGCATTGATTCCCCCCCTCAATATCCCAATTTAAAGTTTGATTTTGAGTAATTACATTTAGAAAAACACCCACAATCATTTTTTTGCCAAATGGTAATATTAATGCTTGATATACTATACCAAGCTTTTCTAAGCTGAATTGCAAATGAAGTAAGGTTTATGTTTAGCTCTCCCGCCCCCACTGAGGAGGTATAGGCATGTATTTTGCATTTCCTCCTTTCCTTTATTATTTAAAAATACATAAATAATCCATGCTTATTGGAAAAGAAAAAACAAAAAATTTAAGAGATTTAAGGATGACTATAGGAAGAAGGCAAAACCACAGTAAGTCCTACCAGTAATTAAATAGCTATTACCAGTGTTTTAATATATGCCTCCAAACCTTTCCTTGACCTATGGCTCCAGTTTATAAAAGCGGGATCATACTACATGTAACATTTTGTATCAAAAACCCTTAATGAATGTATTGAAAATAATGCCCTTCTAATCCCCATACCAACCAGTTGCCAAAACAATTTTAAAATAATGATAATATTCTTTTAGTACATTCTTTAAGGGTTTTTGATACACATTGCTAATTCATTGTCCAGGTGGGCTGTACCAGTTATACTCTCAACAATGAAGTACCTTATTTTATTTGTATTTTTCGAAGGAAAATTTATATTATTTTTATGTACAAAAACTCAACAGTGTATATTTAATCCAGTATAGTGGAAAGTTCTTTAGCCTTTGCCTTTTCCAGCTTGGCAGTGCAAGCCACAGATTTTGGACCCAGGACATTGCCTCCCCAGTGACAGCGGATCTCATCATAATGTCATTGTAATTGGTCCTGATAGCTTCCACCAGCTTAGCCAGAACTCCTTCATTTTCTAGTTAACCTGTGTGAGGGCAGTGGTGGTGCAGGTTTTCCTGTGGTCTAGTTGTCCCAGTCTGGCTTTTTCCTTGATAATGCCATAGGGAACCCCCATCTTAGGACACTGGGCAGGCAAAATAACAGCCAGCTTGATGTGGTCCACCTCATGTGCAATCACTACCAGCTGAGCCTTCTTGTTCTCCACTAGGTGATGACAGTATTAACCCCTGCTCAAAGGACAGGTGGTTTCTTAGTGGGGACATCCTCCTTGCCGACAGCTTTCTTCTCAGCCTGAGCCAACAGTCTCTCCTTCTCTTGCTTTGTCTTTGGTCTGTACTTGTGGGCCAGCTTAAGCAGTTGAGTACCATCAAAGGCCTGGGTGAACTGGTTAATCGCAGGAAGCACTTTCAGCCTTTTATAGAGGATAGCCCTTTGCCATTGCAGCCAGATGTAGCACAGCCATTTGACAAAGTGTGTGAGGTCCCTTTTGGGCTGGATGTCCAGTCCAGTGCCAATTCTTAGACCTTTTCCCAAACAGAATTTACCCCCTTCTTGGCCTCCTTCTTCACAACAGCAGGGGTTGGGGCCGCCTCCTTGACTTTGGCTTTCTTTCTTTTGGGCATTCTGGGTGGCTGGAAGAGAGAAAAAGAGCAGGGAATTGTGGGTAATGTGTATGCTGCCATGGAGATCACCGAGGTACCTTATTTACAACTAAACATTTCATATGTGCATGTGAATACCTCATAGGTAGCTTACCATGATACTGAAAGTCAATTTATTATATTACATATAGCTCCCCCCTCATCTGTTTATTAAATAACTCATACCTCCACCCTCCACTAATTAAGTGATACCACTATTTGCACCGTTGGTCAAACTAGAAATCTAGGTTTTTTTCATGACCTTTCCTTCTCCCATACATTTAATCAGTCACCAATCCTGTTTATTTTACCTCCTAAATATTTTGAATTCATCCTCATATCTGAATCCTCAGTGCCACTGTTAGTAGTCATTTCTCATTTGGACTACTGTGGTAACCTTCAGTCTCCTTTCAATACTCTTGTTCCCTTGTTTGGGTATTTTTTTTTTTTTTGGTAGCTGGCCTGTTTGGTGATCCAAATCCTTGGCTTTGATGTTATAACACTGCCCTCTAACTGAGCTAACCGGCCCGCCCCTCTTGTTCTCTTCTTATCTCCCACCCTCTGCCTCCCGTTGCATTCACCATATTCTTACTAGATTGAGCTTTTCAAAGTATGAATGGCATTCTGTATTCTCAGTATGATCCAATATCCTTCAAAGCCCCATATGATTTGGTCCTTGTCTGTTTTCCAGCATTATCTCAGGCCATTTTTCCTCCCATGTCTCTAAGCTTGGCTATCCTTGGTTTCTTTTGGCCTCTCTTTGTTTGAGGAACTTTTATTCATCTTTCAGGTCTCAGTTTAAATATCTCAGGGATGTCTTCCCTTAGTCTCCCAGAGTAGTGGCTATTACGGTTTTAAGTAGGATGGCCAAGGAAGGTCTCACTAAGAAGGTGACATTTGAACAAAGATGTGAAGGAGGTGAGGTGGGAACAAGCCATTTGGATATCTGGAGGAAGAGAATTCCAGGCAGTAGGAAACTGCGTATTGGAGGAACTGCAAAGAGGCTTGAATCATATAATGGGAAGGAGAGGGAAGGAAGAGAAGTAGGGGATGAAGTCAAAGAAGTAAAAGAATGGTGGGAGCAGATTGTGTAGGACCTGGGAGGCTATGGTAAGGGCTGTGGTAAAGATTGTAAACCATCAAGTTTTTGAGCAGAGGAATAAATTGATCTGATTTACTTTTTAAAAGATCACCCTAAGTACTGTATTGAAAATGCGTTGTAAAGGGGCAAGAGTGGAAGTAAGGAGATCATTATAGGCTTATTGCTATATCAGTAATATGTAATGGTGGCACAGACCAGGGTGGTGGTGGAGATGATGAAAAGGTCAATCTGAAGGTAGATTTGGTGATTAGATTGGATGTATGAGGTATTAGAGAAGCAGAAGAGTCGGGGCTGGCCCGGTGGCGCACTGCTACAGTGCGCCGCTTGGGAGTGTGGCGGCGCTCCCGCCGAGGGTTCGGATCCCACATACAGACTGGCTGCTCACTGGCTGAGCGAGGTGCGGGCGCAACGCCGAGGGTTGCGATCCCGTTGCCGGTCCCAGTCCGGTACGGGCGCGACACTGAGGGTTGCGATCCGTTGCCGGTCACGAAAAAAGACAAAAAGGAAAAAAAAAAAGAAGCAGAAGAGTCAAAGCTGACTCCAGAGTTTTGAGCCTGAACAATTGACCATAGTAATTTAGTGAGCTAGAGAAGTCCAGGAGAGGAGCAGATTAGTTTGGAACCCCCTGCCAGCCAGCTGCCAAAAAAAAAAAGTGCTTATTAGACCTTATCCAAATGAAGTTGTTCAGTAGGCAGTTGGACATACAAATCCAGGATTCAGGTCTGGGCTAGAGATAGAAATTTGGAAGTTGTCAGCATACAGTTAGTATTTAAAGCTATGAAACTGGATGAAGTCACCAAAGAATAACAAGGAACAGAAAATGTATGCAAACGCTGAGCATGCTGGTGTTAAGAGGTTGGGAGAAAAGGAGGCACCAGCAAAGAAGACCAAGAAGGAGCAGCCAGTAAAGCAGAAGGGAAACAAGGAAAAATCTTGGGAGCCAAATGAAAAAAAAAATTTTTAAGGAGGAATGAGTGATCCGTTCTAATGTTGCTGATAGAACAGTTGAGATGACTGAGATTTGATTATTTCATTTAATGATAATTCCCTTGACGAGAACAGGTTTAGTAAATTGAATTTGATTGGTGGATATAGTCCTAGCACATGCCCTTTTCTTAGGAATTTCAACTCCATGGTTCAGGTGAACCTACAAGACTGTCTATTAAATAATCATTTAACAAATATTTATTGATTATTTATGATTCTTTTCTCTGTCTTGCACATTATGGATTAAAAAATTGTGTTTTGAACTCAAGATGAATGTACAATTATATTAGTTAAAGGACTTACATATAATAGTAGGATATATGTATATGGCCTTTGAAATGCCTGTTATATGAAGTAGAAACTTTTTTTTTTTTGCAGCTGGCTGGTAGGGGGATCCAAACCCTTGACCTTGGTGTTATAACACCACACTCTAACCAACTGAGCTAACCAGCCAGCCTGAAGTGGAAACATCTGAATAAACAAATTATTTTGTCATATTTTTTCTTTTGTATTTGGAGGCTTTTAAACTTAATTTTTATAGAGAAACTGAAAATCAGCCAAAGCTGGTGATTCTGAGATCTCTTTAAGTAGTTAATACCTAATGGTGATTCTTGAAAACAAGAAACACAGGAGTTGAAAATATAAAAAAGTTTTAAATTCTCTAATGAAAATATATATTGTTCTTCTTTATTAGAAATTCATTGAATTTGAAGACTCTCAAGAGCAGGAAAAAAAGGACTTACAGACCCGAGTGGAATCTTTAGAATCTCAAACAAGGCAACTTGAACTCAAAGCAAAAAACTATGCTGACCAGAGTAAGTAAAAATACTTCTCATAAGTACCTGTTAAAGAGCGAACTCTAATTGTACAATGACTCATCCTGACATTTGACTAGGATTTCAAATACATGCTTAGAATTGTTATTTCAGACAAAAGAATAAGACCTAGGAGCTAGGGTTAGCTCTTTTTTGTTCACATTTTAACATGGTGCCCATGTATGCAGAACTGACTAAATCAAAGATACCTGCAAGACTCACTTCTTATATTTAGCTCTCAGTCTTTGTTTGTAGTTAACGTTATGCTATATCCATTATGCAGATGTGTATGTGTAGATCATTTCTTCTAATTTTAATAAAGTACACAAAGTTCCATTGTTTATTGCTTTGAAATTTTAAAATGTAAGAGAAACTCTAGCTTTGAAGTATGTATAAAAAATTACTGAATTGTCTCCTTTGTTCCTTTCTAATGGAAAAATGAGGGCATTTAAGGAATAGAACTTGGGCCGGCCTGGTGGCGCACTGCTACAGTGCGCCGCTTGGGAGTGCGGTGGCGCTCCCGCTGAGGGTTCGGATCCCACATACAGACCGGGTCCCGCTCACTGGCTGAGCGAGGCGCAGGAGCAACACCGAGGGTTGCGATCCCGTTGCCGGTCCTGGTCCGGTCCGGGCGCGACACTGAGGGTTGCGATCCGTTGCCGGACACGAAAAAAGGGAAAAAAAGGAATAGAACTTTATTTTTCAGAATCATTTCATTTTTAATATAATTTCTATATTCTAGATTTTTAAAATAATTATTGTGTCAGACCTCAAAGGTGATTTTTCCCTTTTTGGCAAATGAAAACAGCTACTAAATCCAAATTAGAAAAAGAAATGGTGAGAAACTTCATGGCTTATTTTTGTGTCTGGTACAGGTAGGCAGAAAGCTCTCCGCTTTTATCTCCCAGCATTGAAAACTTTCAGAATCCTAGGGACCAATAGATGGCCATGCAGATAGTCTTTCCATATCACCCATTAAGCTACATAGTGAAACCTGCTATTAAGGTAGTGCCATTCATGATGTATAATCTTCACCACCAGGCTTGAAGTGTGTGTGAAGACTGACTTGATTGCTCACTTGAGAACTCTGGAAGGGTCTACTAGACCTAAATCAAAATCACTGGGAATCTAGAGTTCAAGCATTCTAGAATTCAAGGAGACCTCACATGGCTATTAAGCAGATGTCATGGTAGAAAGCCAATGGATGTTTGGTAACAGAGGCCAACTTGAGTGAGACAAAATGAGCCACGTGTCACATCTTTGTAGTTTTAGGCTTATAGATACCTGGAGTTGTGTACCCTTTCTTTGTTAACGTTGAATATGTCAAGTGATTTCTGAGATTCTATCATAGAAATTTGAGGACTTAGAGAGCTGTATGATGGACTTCACAGTGCATACACTAACAAATATATTGTTGGAGTCACATTACTGTGAGTCCCATTCATTTGTAGAAACAGTCTTGTGGCAGTTTCAGGCTTTTGGTACATTTCAAGAGTTGAAATGCATTCTGTTCAAAGAAGAAGAAAATTTAACTATTGGAGATAATATTTTAATCCTAACTTGATTATGCTTTCATGACAGGGATTACATAGTATTTTAGAACCAAACACTAAAGGCACAGTTGACAGAACCAGCCTAACTTTCATTGTCTTACATATTAGATTTTCTTCTTGATTTCTGAAGAGTGCCAAGTTTTCAGTAGGAAAATTTTTTTTTGACTTGGAAAGGAATTCCTTGTCTAATTTTTTTCCTCATTTTTTTCCTTCAGTTTTTTTCATTTTAAAATTCTTTATTCTTACTTGCCTATAATCCTTTTATTATACATTAAATAATCTGCTTCTATGATAAGGGAGATATTAGAGGAAGAATTACCTTATACTTGAAATTGCATTTTTGATATCAAAGTGCCTGAAAATGTTGCTGTCTCAGTTGAAAGAAATACTGCTTCTCTTTTCACAAAAATAACTGAATGGAATGAATTACTAATTCTTTCACATACACGTTAGCCCTTTTATTACTAAAATGAAAAAATCTGTTTCCTGTTCCTTTCTAGTAAGTGTAAACAAAATATAGTCCTTTCCTAATTTAAAGAAGTGGTTAATTTAGGAGAATATTTGAGTATCTCAGAATTTGTCTTTTTTAGCATCCCAGATTTGTCCAGTCCAGTGAGTCGTACCCAAATTTTGGGAATTGTCATATTCTGCAGTTTCCCATCCTCTCATTTCCTCTCTCCAGAAGTATTGATTATTGTGTTTTCCATTTTAATTCAAAGACATTTCTTAAAAATTAGGTTTTACTGAAAAATAATTGATAATACTCTAGGGAAGGGAGAAGAAAATTCTTTACCAAGTATGTCCAATATGAATCAAACCCCCTTATTTTTATTTTTATTTACTTATTTTTTTTTTAAGAGATGACCGGTAAGGGGATCTTAACCCTTGGTGTTGTCAGCACCATGCTCACCCAGTGAGCCAACTGGCCATTCCTATATGGGATCCGAACCTGTGGCCTTGGTGTTACCAGCACTACATTCTCCCGAGTGAGCCACAGGCTGGCCCAAACCCCCTTATTTTTAAAAAAGGTGATGGTAGAGGGTAATTTTTAAGTATCATCAGTGCCCTATACTATTGGAAAACGAGGACTGGGAATAAGTGCTTTTTAAAAGATGAAAATAAATTTAAGTAAAGTATGTCAGATTACATTAACTCATTTTTGTATAATAGAACACATTATCTGGGCTTTCTAATCTTCTTAATTCTACTATTAATTATTTTTTAAAAAGAAAATATTGTAATTTTTGTTAAAGTAACTGTAACCCAAAATATCTCATTTAAATTATGTATTTATTTGGGGCCACTGAAATTACTATTGGTGGTGCCTATAGAGGAGGGGTGGATGCAGTTTTTTTCTGTTCAGTACCATTGAATGTTGTATGATAACTGTACTTTGTCTAATTTCCATTTTTATATTTGTAAAATGTCTTAGAATCTTTCATTTTAAAAGACTAATATGTCAGCTCTGATTGATGTGTTTTAGGACACATATCCCTTTAAAAAAGTAGCCACAATAAAAATCTAAATTCTGCTCCGAAGACTACTTCCTATGTTAAAAGAGGAAATTTTGGTTGTACTTAGTTGGTATTTGAGAAGCAAGAAAAAGTAAATAATAGGAATTGAATTAAAGAACACACTTTATGGCTTTTGATAGTATGGGATCTACCAGGTTGTGGTATGATTTAACGTTGAGAAGTTCAGTCTATACAAAATTTTGTTAAAATTTGTAAAAATTTTGTTAAAATTTTGTGGTCATGTTTGATTTTGGAGATTTCTGGTTTCTCTCTTTTCAAAATATGAACTAACATAAGAAATGTTTTTGTTTTTTCCAACATGAATAAAGCATTTTTTTTTAATGCTGTGTATTATTCCTTATCTGGGAATAACAATATACTTCTTGGTGATTAACATCTTGTGAGCCTTAAGGAAGAATCTGAAATATATATGGTATGGAATGAGGAAGTTTTGAGTTGAGAAGGGACTGTTTGGTGCTTTTCAACTATGTAAGGAGTCTCTAGTCAACTTTGCTCTTCATAGTGCAGCAGTAATGGGTTCTTTGTCAGAAAATACATTTTATGTTCATTGTTTGTCTTACGTTGAGTATTTCTATCTTGTAGGTCAAATACTCTCTTAAATGAGTCAAGTAAGTACAGACATTTTAATATAGTTAAAAATATTAAACTACTGAAGTATGTAGCATATTCCATAGGTATGGTTGTTGTACAGAAGAATACAATATGGTCCTTGTGGTCAAAGAAATCAGTTTCATGGGGGAAGAGGGGAATTTACGTGCATGGTCTTCTAGTCTTTTTTCCATATGTATCATGTTTTTATATAACTACAGTTAGACAATATATATAATTTTGTATCTTTTCCTTAATATTATCATAAGTATTTTTGTTGTATAATCTTTAGTTATTATTTTTTAAATGTCTGCATACATCCACTATCCAGAAGCTATGCTATTAACAATTCTTGTTTTTCCTGAGGAACTATGCTTTCTTCTTTAATGAGAATTATTTAATGGCTACTTTGGTTTTTACCTTGGCTACTCAGAAACTCAGAATAAACTTTGAAGTGCAACCGCAACAACTGGTTTGGACCTTACCTGGTTAGCATATTTAAACTTAAACTGTTTTTTTCCTTAATCCAATTTTTATATATACGATGAATATATTATGATGTGTTCTTGTAAGCTATCACAAATCCTTTGTCAAATGAAGGAATGAATCAGGGTAAAAATAAATTAAATCAATTTAAAAAACAAAACCCTAAACCTTTCCTTGTTGGTTGGACATTTTTTCTAGAGTAGTGAGTCATATTATAGTAAATATTTTTTTACACAGGTTTTCCCCTCTTTTGATAATTTTCTTAGAATATATTTAAGGAAGTAGGTCAAGGAATATGAACATTTTAGTGGTTCTTGATATATAATAGTGTTTTGCCATTTCTAATGTGAACAGAATTGGAGAAGTAAAGATTAGTGACAAATTCCAATTTTGTTTATTGTAGTTTATGAATTTGAACCATTATTTTTTGTTTGTTTGTTTGTTTTTTTTGTCTTTTTTTTTTTTTTTTCGTGACCGGCAACGGATTGCAACCCTCAGTGTCGCGCCCGTACCGGACCGGGACCGGCAACGGGATTGCAACCCTTGGCGTTGCGCCCACACCTCGCTCAGCCAGTGAGCGGGAACCGGTCTGTATGTGGGATCCGAACCCTCGGCGGGAGCGCCGCCGCACTTCCCAAGCGGCGCACTGTAGCAGTGCGCCATGGGGCCGGCCCCGGAATTTGAACCATTATTTATAACTTATTAGCACCTAGAGCTATTCAATTCTCTGTTAGGAAAATTCTGTTGCCATCAAGCTCCTTGAGTTCATAATAGATTACTTTTCCCTTAGGTATAGAGCCATTGCCTTTTGTGGAGAAGATGGAATGATTTAGATGGCATTGATTTTAAGCTACTTAAAGACTCTGTTGATTCTGCCCTTCCTTCCTTTGAACGAAAATCCATTTTTTAAAATTAGATGGAAAAACGTTGACAACTGAAGACATATGTGTTAGAGCCTTGTACTCTGACCTTTCTACCCTTTCCGTCCCCATATAACATTCATTAGCTTTTTTAATTTCAAGATCAAGTAGTATCACAATCATAATCTAGTAAAATAACTTTAAGCCTTCACCTTGAGACATTATTGTTAGAAGGAAAACACTTCTTATTTCTTGGTCCTAAGAATAAGCACTCCTCTAGATGGAAAGAATGGGGAAGTAATATAATTATTAATATATTTTTTATTTTAAAGGAGTAAATATCTTAAAACAGAGCTTCAAAGCACAGTCTGTCTGTTAATGATATGATTGATAAATTGAGAATTTTCACAACACAGAAGAAAAATAAACCGCTTTAAAGTTACCAAGTATAGTTTCATACCAAAGTCAATATTTGAGAGGGTATAAATATTTTCTGTCACTGTTTTCCAAACCATTTAAAAAAATACCTTCAGGCTGATAAAAGTCCCTTCTCTGTACTTTGCAATTGGCAATGAATGTTAATATTCTGGAAAAGTTGAATAATACATTGTAATATGTTGCTTTTCCATTTTAGTTTTATCTTGTCAGTAGATAGTCCCTTCTATGTAATTTTTAGGATGATAAAAGTAGATTTCTGATGATTTGTATTTTTGTTGAAAGCATATTTTATAAACAGTTTCAGATTTTTATCTCCTGATTTAAAAAAAAAAGATTTGAAAAAGTTAATTATTTAGAGAGTTACTTTTAGTCCATTTAACTTGAATCTAATTCTTTGCAATATTAAGAATATATGTATACTTAATAAACATTATTTAGGGTGTTTCTTTTCTTAGAGCCTGTATATGGGAGGAAAAGCAGAAAATTAAGTACAAAATAATTTATGCAAACACTAATATTTTATTATATCTGCTTCATTAGGTAATACTGTGTGGTCTTCAGCTCTGTTTTGTTTATATGTATTTGGGCTTTTTCATTTTTGTAGTCTAGTATTGTCTGTTGAGAACTTTAAAGTAGTTTATAATTAATATCTAGAACTAAAGGTATCAGAGAAAATTATGAGTAAGGGTTAATGGATTTTGGATGATTTAGCTTATAGAACAGGAAGAAAATGAATGATTTGATTTCTCTTTCAAATGTATAAAGGGATGGATAAGGAAGATAGCAAGCTGTTTTTCTGTAATTTTGTAAGATTAAATTAAAGGAAATGAATTTGTTGGTTTTGGTTGGTCCTGAGGAAGTATTTCTTGACTTAGGTGAAATGAGGGTGAAACACAGGAACATGTACTGATGTAAAACATGGACTCTCTCTACATAGAGACTAGGTAGAAAAATAGTCAACTTTCTGTTGTGGATGGCTTAGGTAGCTTCTCGAAGGTAGTGACTATGTCAGATTGCTAGGGTTGCTAGAAGTCCCTACTGCTGGGATTCTTTGAAGTTTTCCTAGTCTGTGTTAAGGATATGATTATTCGTTCATGAGAGCTTTAAAATATTTATAATTTCACATGGGTATCATGGATTAATAACAATATCTGTCTGAAAATCTTTTGAAGTTTAGAGACAAGGTGGACTTAAGTTGGCAGAGGAGAGGTTTTTATTATTATTTTGATGTGGTTGTCTGAGATTTGTTTGCTTTTAAGTCAGCATTTGATTCTTGCTTACCTGTTAGGACCTTTTTGGTACTAAATTGCTCAAGGAGAAGTTTCTAAAGGCCAGTGTCAATCTTCTGAGGCCCAGTAACAGTTGGATTATCTGCCTTCCGTGAGTAAGAACTGATGAATCCTTTTGAGAAGGCAAATAATGAGTTGGATACGGCATTCTAGCAGGTCTGTTTCTCTTTCTTCCCCCCATAGGCCTATCAGCAGTCTGATGGGGCAGAAGACAACAGAGATGGAAGGTGTTCCAAACTTGGCAAAGGCCATCAATCTAAGGAGGTAAGCTCTGATTTTGAGCCGGCAGAGCAGGTGGCTCTTCCTGCCTTAATCATATCCTCTTGCTCTTTGGAAAGATGGATGGAAAGAGCATTCAAAACGAGGCTGAAGTATTTCCATTAGCTTTTATAAGGGGGAAATTCTTGATTAGCCTATTGAGTGATCTTTTTTCTTGCCCCTTTCCCCATTTTTTCTTTTTAGATGCCATGATTTGATATTTTTTTCCTTCTCAAAAAATTAGCAGTTAAAAAAATGGCAGATTAGTTTTTGTTGTTTTGGCATAGGTAGGATGAATAGAATCTTGTTTATTTCTAGTCAGTCTTGGGTTGTAGCTAGTTTTGATGAGTAAAATGATAAGATTTTAGGATTTTTCCTGAGATCGTTTTGAAGTTTGGGTTTACATGGGAACAATTTAACAAGAAATGATCTTTTAATACACTTTAGATGTAATGTAACAATATAGGCAAAGGTTAACTTTGTGGTACTTGAGGCTCTCATGGATGTCTGCAGTCCTTGCCCAGATTGGCTTTTCTTTCCTTTTTTCTCCTTCCCTTCTCCTTCTGTTCTACTTCCCTTTTCTCTTCCTTTTAACTGATTCTTTAGTGGCATTCAGGACTTCCCAGAGACGGCTCTTCATGTGTTAAAAGGTACTTCTCAAAAATATTTAACTATACCATTTCATGTGACTTAGGCCTTGAGTAATCTGAGTTCATTGGAGATATTGTTATACTGAGTTACTGTAACTCAGAAAAGAGTGAGAGGTTCTGAATTTGTATTACGATCTTGGTGTTCTATATGATTTCAACTGGTGTATGTATAAATAGGTACTTCAGAAAGTTCACTGAAAAATAGAATTAAAAGATATGAATGTTTCCGTGAACTTTTTGAAGACTCTCATGTATAATCCATATTCTTTGTATTATATGATCAATCATATGCTCTTTATATTATATAATTTGTATTATATGTACCTAAAAAGATAATCTAATATTTAGAATTACAGTACAGGTAAAGAAAACATGAAATACAGAAAGTCATAAACAGTTTCTGCCCAGGTACTTGCTGTAGTGTTAAGGAGGAGAGAATAATTGCAAAATAACATTCAGAAAATCATCCAGAATAACAAAGACAAACTGTTCTCAAAGTATAGTGGGATGACATACTTTTGATGATTTAGAATGCCTTTTAAGAGGACTTCAATGCGTGTTTATAAGCTGATACAGGTGAAGCTAACTAGTTGCTGTAGCAAACAAGCCACGGAAATTATATATAATGACTCAAATGTTATATATTATTTCTTGCTCATGTAAAGTTTAAAAAGTGGATATTTCCAGTAAATCAGTGGCATCTGTGGAAGGCACTTTCCAGCTTACAGCTTCCAAGCTTGTCATACTTACCTGCATTAAGTTGAAGGAAGGAGAAAGGAAATGGAAGATTGTGTGTAGAAGGTTTTTATTGGGCCAGTCCTTGGAGAGGTGCACATCACTTTTATCTCTATGTCACTGGCTATAACTCAGTCAGAAGTTAACTTCAGGTGCTGGGATATATAGTCTAGCTATGTGAAAAACAGGAAACTGCTTTGGTTAATATCTGACCAGTCTTTGCCTCCATTGAACAGCCTTGGTAGGTGGTACATGATACTGCTCAAGTATTGAGGGAAAGGAGTGAATGCACCTAAGGTTGAGCAACCATCTGCCTATTCTTTCTACTGTAAATTACCTGAGGAAGAGGAGGACATTTTAATAAAAATATAACACTTATGATTTGCACTTATATAATCTGATTTTTAAAATAACTTCAAGTGCTGGCCAGTTAGCTCAGTTGGGTAGAGCACTGCTTATAACCCCAAGGTCACAGGTTCACATCCCCGTCCTGGCCAGCTGCAAAACAAACAAGCAACAGAAAAAAAACTCATTAAAATAACTTCAGGGTTCCTCTGGCTTGATTTTATCATCACTTTAAAACTCCTCACTACATATTTATTAATTTATTCAACATTTACTAAATGTTGAGGTTTTCTTTTTTGTTTCCTTATCATTTGACTTTTCTTTAAAAAATACATTATTATTAAATTAAGATGTAATTTCCGGATCCTTTTGTTAAGGGATAGATTTTGAATGACCCTTTAAAAAATTGAGGTCTAATTCACATTCTGTAAAATCCACCACTTTAGACTGTACAATTCAGTGGTTTTTAGTTTATTCACAAGGTTGTGAACTATCTAATTCCAGAACATTTCTATCACCCTAAAAAGAAACCCCATGCCTGTTAGCTCTCACTCCTCTTTTTCTGCTTCCCCCTGGTTCCTGACACCACTAATCTACTTTCTGTCTGGATGGATTTGTATATTCTGGACACTTCGTATAAATAGAATCATACAATATATGCTCTTTTGTGACTGGCTTCTTTGACTTAACATAAGCTTCATTAATGTTGTAACACATATTAATACTTCATTCCCTTTGAGAACCAAATAGTGTTCCATTATATGGATATACCACATTTTGTCACATACCTCCTCCCGCCTTTTAATTGCCTATATATTTGTTTCAGAGCTAGAAACAACCTAACTTAGCTGTCTGAAAACCTGTAGTGTGTAGTGTTACAGAGTTGAATATAATGAACAAACACTTTGGGAAGATAATCTTTGGGTTTCTCCTTGTTATGCTGACTTATTTAGTTCCTGGCATGAATGGGGAAGTAAATAACTTAATGTTTGAACCATCTACTACTAGCAGTAGGCACTATATTATTAGTCTTGTTTTGATTTATATATTTAGTTATCAATGACACTTCTCAATATAACTATGGAAAATGACAAACCTGTTTAATGGGATAAAGAAATAAATTAGGGCTTCAAGTTAGTAGACTGAGGTGGAGTGGAGTGGAAAGGAAGATAGAATTGGATAATACTTACGCTAGAGGAGCTGATTATCATTTCTACCGATTTAAATACTATTTATTTATTTGGTAGTCAAATTTAACAGCAAGGGGTTGTATACCAAGTTAGTAATGCTAATGTTAGTTAATGTTAGTGACACTTATAACCTGCTACTGTCAGACAAGCTTAAATCCAATTTAGGTAGACATTTTAACCATGAGATAATTTATCTGCTTTTTTTTAGATGATGCAAAATTCAATATTTTGCTTATTATTGAATAGTATAACAAGCAAAATATATTTATATTAAATGCTGAAATAGAGCTTGGTTTAAGTATATACTTGTAATTTGTTTTGAATCAAAAACAGTGAAAAGATGGACATCAGCTGTCAGCATACAAGTTTCCAATATGCAACAATACTAGTTTAAAAAATCTTAAAATACCACATTTTGCGGATTTAGAAAATTAACTTAAGTGCTTAGAAGAGATGATGGGTTTTTTGTTTTTTTCTTTTTGGTGGCTGGCAGGTGCTGAGATGGTGAGTGTGTAAAGGCTTGTAATTTTAGACTTTTAGCTGTTATGAAAATAACAGATAGGGATAAATTGGTAATCCATCCAATGGAATATTATTCAGCTATAAAGAAATGAACTATAAAGCAAGCCATGAAAAGATATGGAGTGACCGCAAATGCATATTACTAAGTGAAAGAAGCCAATGTGAAAAGACTGATTCCAACTGTATGACATTCTGGAAAAGGCAAAACTATGGAGACAGTAAAAAGATCAGTGATTTCCAGGGGTTGAGGTAGAGAGGGAGGGGTGAATAGGTAGAGCACAGAGGATTTTAAGGCAGTGAACTTATTTTGTGTGATATGGCAATGATGGATACATGTCATTTACATTTGTCAAAACTCATAGAATGTACAACACGAAGAGTGAACCCTAATGTAAATGATGTACTTAGGGCGATAGTGATGTGTCATTGTAGGTTCATTGATTGTAACAAATGTACCACTCTTGATTCAGGATTTTTGGTAGTGGGGGAAGTTGTGGTCTCTGCTGTGACCTAAAACTGCTCTAAAAATAGAGTCTATTTTTAAAAAGCAACAGATAGAGTAAAGGGACAAGTCATGTGTAACCCCATTGTGTTAGTCTATTTTGTGTTGCTTATAACAAAATACTTGGAACTGGGTGATTTATAAAGAAAAACAACATTTATTGCTTACAGTTTCTGAGGCTGGGAAGTCCAAAGTCCATCTGATGGTCGCAACAGTGACCCAGGGGTCTCACATTGCAAGATGGTGGAAGCAGAGAGAGCAGAGAGAGAGACTCCCCTTCTTTTAAAGCCCTTAGAGCCACACCCATCATCAACATTTTTAATCTATTCATTACTGCACATCCTACAACCCAATCACCTCTTCAAGGTCCCACCTTACAATTACCATAATAGGAGTTCCCACCCTGTTAACAGTCACAGTGGGGGCTAAGTTTCTAATACATAATACTTGGGGGATATAATTCAAGCTTCATTGAGTTTGGGGGGAACATAATTCAATCCAGTAGACCTATGTAGTTTGCATATGCTGTGAAATAATACAGATACAGATCATTTATATGAGATTAGTAAATAGAATCATTTCAACTTTTAAAAGAGGTGGTTAGAGAATGGGTGATAGTTTATCAAGTGTTATTTTTAAGGCAAAAGTAAGAATATGATGTCAAATGGGAAATAAGTTAAGCAGAAAGTAAGTCCTAATGGGTTAGAAAGCTATGACTGGAAGCTGAAGGAATTAAAATAGGGATAATCCAAAATGCTTAAGGAGAACAAAATGATTAATAGAACTTTAAGGAATTTTTGTAGATGAACCTAAGCCAATCTGAACAATGGTCATGTTCATTTAGATAAATAGTGGAAATCTTGAAAAATTAATGGTATGTTGGGATTTTATATCTTCTCCACAATCTTGCTATTAAGTGGTACATTACAACAAAGCTATGCAAATCAACACTGATTAGCAAGCAGGTGTAAAGTTAGTCAGGACCTGTTTCTATAAGCTATAAGCTCAGCTCTCTGACCAAGTCACTTGACAGACACTTTGAAAACTTCTCTCTGAGATTTACTTAATGATATTTAGTTGGCTAGGACTGCCATAACAAAATACCACAGACTGGCTGGCTTAAATAACAGCAAAATTTGTTTCACAGTATGGAGGCTGGAAGTCCGAGAGGCCCTTCTCCTAGACAGCAAATGGCTGTCTTCTCTCTGTTTCTAACATGGCTTTTTGTCTTCATGGAATGAGAGATCTCTCTAGTGTCTCTTCATCTTATAAGGACACCATTCCAATTAGATTAGGGCCACACCCTTATGAGCTTATTTAACCTTCATTACCTCTTTGAGGGCCCTATCCCCCAATACAGTCACTTTGGGAGTTACGGCTCTAAAATATGAAGTTGGGGCTGGGAGGCACAACTTAGTTCATAACAGATGGGTCAAGAGATAAGAGTTTTCTAGCGGGGAGGAGAGCAAAGGGTGGTATGACTTACACATCAGATCCAGAAGAATCTTGTGGACCATTGTAAGGACTTTTTTTTTTTTGAAATGAGATGGGAAGCTGTTGAAGGTTTTTAAGCAGTCAGTCACTATCTGATCCTACCCATGATACTAATTTGAGAATACAGGAAAACAGTAGCTAAGCAGAGACACTAGTCAGGAGACAATTGTAATAATCCAAGCAAGAGATGATGTCTTGGACCAAGGTGGATTTATGGAGGTGGTAAAAAGTGGTCAGATTCTAGATTTATTTTGAAAGTAGAATGGACAGAATTTGCTGATAGTTTGGATAAGCAGTGTGAAGGAAAGAGAAAAGCAAAAGGGTGGCTGCAAGATTTTTGCCTGAGTAAGAAAACTAGGGCTGGCTTGTTAAGCTCACTTGGTTAGAGCACAGTGTTATAACATCAAGGTCAAGGGTTCAGATCCCCTTACCAGCCAGCTGGCAAAAAGTATTGGAAAGAGTAGCTTTGGGGGAAGATAGTTGCATTTCGGCTTTGTAAACATGTTAGTGGTGTCACATTTACATTGTTTTATGTTTTTTATTTTCAGCAATATATTCAGTATCCTTCCATTCAGTTCTAGGTACCATTTCATGTCAGTACATATAGATATACTGTATTTCTTTTAACAGATATTTTTTTTTTCGTTAAATTTTTATTTTGTCAATATACACTGTATATGATTATTATGGCCCATCACCGACACCTCCCTCCCTCCTCCCTCTCTCCCCTACCCCCAAGAATGTCCTTTCCATTTGCTTGTTGTAACAACTTCTTAAAAGTATAGTTGTTATATCTTCTTCCCCACCCCCCCCGGGGTTTTTTTGTGTGTGTATGTGGGTGAATTAATTTGTTTGTTTGTTTTTTTTAGCTCCCACCAATGAGTGAGAACATGTGGAATTTCTTTTTCTCTGCCTGACTCGTTTCACTCAATATTATTCTTAACAGATATTTTTAATTATTGTGTTTTATTTGAAAAATACATGTGTGCCAGGCATTGTTCTATGTCCTTTACAAATATTAACTCACTTAAGAGTATATTATCAGAGTTGGTATTAGGATTATTATTCCTCATTTACAAACAAGACCCCAAGGGGTTGGTTTACCCAAGTTGCATCACAAGAGAGTAGTAAAGCCACTGCATTATATTGTATCATATAACTGTTATAATTCACTTAACCAACCCCCCACCATAAGAAATTTGGTGGTGGCTCCAACTTGGTGGTGATTATATGTTGCATAGGGCATATTATATCTTTGGACATTGGTGTGTGTCTGTAGGACAAATGAGAGCAGTAATACTGCATCAAAGGATATACTTGTACATCTTGCTTATTTAATAGATGTCACCAATATGACCTTCGAAAAAGTAATTCTAGTTTATCCTTCCATGGCGCCCGTTTTTTTCCTTCTTTTTATAATTCTCCAATTTGGTAATGTTTCTGCTCATCTCCCTGTGAATTCTAAAGCAGCACAACATGTTTGTAATGGTTCCAAATAGCCTGTTTAAATCCTGTGCTTCATGTTAAACTCATAACAGTTGTTGGAGAACATAACAAATAATGAAATTCAAGCCACGGAATGTGCCTGTGTGAATGGGTACTACGCATTGTGTTTGAACTGAGGTGGGGTGAGGCTGTACAAATATCAATTTATCAGGTCACTAACTCCTCCCCAAAGGTAACCACTATGCTGATTTCTAACCATTAGGTTAGTTTTGTATGTCTTTGAACTTTGTACTCTTTTGTTTCTGCTTCTTTCTCTCAACATCATGTTTGTGAGATTCATGTTTGTGTGGCAATAATTTATTCTCGTTGTACTAGTATAGTATTCCAATAAATGAATATACACTCTGCTGTTGATGTATAGTGGATTGTAAACAGGTTTGGATGATTAAGGATAGTGCTTCTTTGAACATTGTTTTAAATGCCTTCAGGTGGACACATATATATACTTCCTAGCAATGAGATTGTTTTGCCATAGGGTTGGCAAACATTCAACTTCATTAAATCTTGCCAAATGGTCTTTAAATTGGGCGTACCAATTAATACTTCCACCAGCAGTATATGAAAGTTCCAGCTGTTTTACATCCTTACCAGCACTTGGTGTGTTGTGTTTTTCATTTTAGCCATTCTGATGGGTATGTAGTGGTGTTGCATTTGGGTTTTAATGTGCATCTCCCTGATGATTAATAGAGTTGGGTATGTACGTTGCTTGGCAGTTCGATGCCTTGTGTCAGAGTATCTGTGACTGGGTTATTTCCCTGAGAATAGAGGAGTACTTCCACAGCTCTTCCCACCCGCCCACCCAAGTGAAATCTTAAAGAAAACACCAAAATATATAAAACAAATTAAAAGGGATATTTCTTGAGAGGCGGTGTAGCGTGGTAATTAAGAACACAGATTCTAGAGGCAGATTGCTCCATTAGGAATCCTTGTCTTGCCAGTTTGCTACCTGTGTGACTTTGGGCAAGTTTGCCTCAGTTTTTTCATGTCTAAAATGAATGTATGAGGGTGCTTCAGAAAGTTCATGGAAAGATTCGTATTATCTTTTAATTCTATTTTTCCATGAACTTTTTGAAGTACCCTTGTAACAATAGTACTTTCATCACAACATTAATATCAGGCTCAAATAAGTTTATATACAGTTCTTAGGATAGTACGTGGTACATAATAAGCAGTGTATAATGTTAGCTGCTATTAGTGGTGGTTATGGTGATATAAGATTATTTTATGAATTCACATCAAGTTAGCTGATGAGAATAATGAGGCTCTACAGTTGAACAGAAATTTGAAATTAAGGGCTATGGGTGATAGTCGGATTTTATTTTAGCCTCAGCACCCAATTTTTTGTTTTGGTTGCATGTTATCAAGAAAATATTGATTCACAAAGATGAGCAATTGAAAACATATATGGTTTGGTAGTCTCAGTATTCCATTAAGCTTTTAGATAAGTATGACAAGAAGTAGTAGAAAATGTTTATTTTAAAATTGTTGTTAAATATCTATAGTTTTCTTGGATTTCTTGTTTTTAAATAAAAATAGAAGAAGCACCAAAAATCATGATGATTTCGACATCTGTTGTGTTATCACAACACATCTGCATTGCAGGTTTATTTGTTATCACTTTCAGTCACAGGATAAGATGAACAGCAGATGTTCTCCACCCTTGCCTGACATGATAAACTGTGTTCCCTGGGTCCTGTAGGGTGTGTTTACTCACTGGTACAAATTTAATGAGCCAACAACATATAGGCTTGAATTAGAAACTAATAAAACAAAAAGCTACAGTTTTCCTGTTAATGACATGTTTTCAAGATATTCAAACAAATTGTGGGAGGTAAAGGTACACAAACCAAAATACTTTTACTGGGCAGTACAAGTTATGCTTTGTTTGGTGTCTGATGTATTAACACTAGGAGTATAAAACAGTCGTGTATGTGCTGTTGCAGTATTAGTTCATGATGGTTACTTCTACAGCTATTTGCCACAGTCCAAGGCTGTGGATTACAAACAGCCTTGCATGTTTGCAGCTAGCGGCCCTTATACCAAGAGAACATTTCCAGCTATTCTAAGGCTTTCAAACATGCTTAAATTAGTATCTTGACAAGCTCCTCTACCACCAGCTTTATTTCTCTCCACCAAACTGTCTCCCACTGCTCTGTAGCCGGTAAGGATGCCTCTAGGCTGACCATCTCCCCTTTGCCTCACGACTAGCACGGTTTTGTGTTCCCTTCACAATGTCTGCATTGCTCTATTACCATCTCTCTGAGTCCTGTCATTTCTTTGTAGTCCTGGGTGGACTCCACCTCCTCTTTGAGTCATTCCTGTTTGCTGTCAATCATTCTTTCCTGTGTAATCCTGTTCTGACATTTTGTATCTCAAGGTCTGACACTTTTTAAAAAAATATCGTAAGGTTGTACTCTTTGAGCACTACCACAAATCAGTGCCACTCACAAAATCCATCAGCAGAGGGAGCTAAATAAAAGAAGATGAGTCCCTGAAACTGAGAAGACCTGAAGCAGCAAAAGTACTTATAAACAGTGACACTTTCACAAACTGCCAGTACTGAAAGAGATTGAATAGTGATAAACATCAATGATTTGGGCCCTAATTCCAGGTTAAAACTTGTGTGAAGTGATTTGTAAGAAGTGTTTTTGAAAGAGATAATTCATTCCATATCATGTTAAAAACCTATATAAGGGGGATGACCTGGTAAACATATGCTTAGAGAACCAAGGTGATGTTTAGGGTTGTTTTTGTTTGTTTTTTCTCCTGTTTCCTCCCCTCTGAAAGTTTTAATTATTAAGGATGATGAAATGAGGTCACTGCTTTGTGAAGAATTTCATGTAGAGCACTGAGTCCTAAAGTTGCTAAGGATTATGGATAACCCATTCCAAGTTTTAAAGATGGACTTTTTCACATAAATTTCTTATGTTTTGTTTTGATTAAGTGTATGTATCTTAATTTCAGTTAGCAGACTTGAAGAAAGAGAAGCAGAACTGAAGAAGGAATATAATGCATTACATCAAAGACACACTGAGGTGGGTTTCTGGGTTGTTCTTACCATGCTAATATTGAGACTAATTAACCTTAGAAAGTATGTCTTAATTTTTCTTTGAAAATCAGTTATAATAATTCTTCAGGATTATTTCCGGAAAACATTAAATTTCATGTGGTATTTATCTTCATTACCAAACATCAACTTTTCTTGTTTTTTAAGCTGGAATTCATGTGGTGAATTAGTATGCCACAGAATAATTTAATTATTTAAGACAATTCCAAAACTTGTCTTCTTGTCTGGCTAAGCAAAAACCTATGTGCACATAGTAAAAACTTTACATGATGCTAAGATGAGAGAATCGATTTGTTTTGTTACCAGTTTGGAAATGATGGATTAGGTAAGGATCTCTACATTTATAATCCAGTATTAAGGACTTCTTTGCATTAAGCTCAAAACAAATAACTTAAACACAAACTATGTATTAAATCCAAATGACTTTAAAACAGGTTTTCTGCATGAATTTTCATTATTTTAAATGAATAATTTCAGCACATAATTTCTTCAAAGCAAATTAGAAAATGTACTTGGATAGTTTTTTTAACCTTCTATTTATTATTCTCCACCAGCCTTTCATATGTTGTATTTGTTTCTATTTCCTTAATGTGAAAATTGTTTTTGTGTATCATGGTCAGTCTGAGGTTCATATACCCAAATAAACAGAATTTTCGTAGATTCATGTAATATTCATTACATGAAAAAATAATTCCTCTCTCTTTCCCTTTTTAGTCCTCTCTCTCCCATGATACAAATGGTCCCTGTCTTTAGCTCCCATTTTTCTTTCACTAGTTTTGTGTGATCTCTTATCTTGCCTCTCGTACAGACCTATGTTGTTGCTTTTAAGGAACATAAAACCCCCACCACACTCAGATTCATTTGCTTTGGAATACACCGTTAACTCTTTTCTTGGGGATGGGTTAGAATTTCTTCCTGTTAGTCCTGACAGATAAGGTTTGATTATTACTATCTTGGCTTAGTAGCCACACCCGAAGCATGAAGTGTCACAGAATGGATATCCAGTGGTAGAGGGAAAAGATTAACCATGAAGGGCTGGAACCACCAAGGGTGCTAAGAAGACAGGAGCAGGTTATACAACAGCTTTTTCAGTCTGTAAAAAATATCCACATTTTAGTAAGATGAAATTTGGTGAATATTAAGGCTTTAAAAAACGATTGTTGAAAGCCTATTGTTGATGCTCTTTACACCATTTATTTCAATGCCTGAACAATGCCCTGTGTATAGTGCTTATCAATGCTGAAAATTATATTTTGGGAGAATATATTTATATGTCATAAGCAATTGATAGTGATGAACAGTGAATAATGCTTTTGTTTTTTCAGTGAGGTTTTAACCTTTGTAATAATTAAGGATTATTAAATTATGGCGTTAAATTGAAGTATGTACAAAATGTATGCATTCTTGAAAAATCAATTGTAAAGTGAAATTTCATATTTTTCCCATATATTTATTTAATAAAAGCAAAGATATGTTCCTACAGAAAACAACTGACATTAACTCCAAATGAAAAGATATAATAATTTTTTTTGTCTATTTTTATTCCTTTAGGGAAGGACAGTCCAGGAAGAGAAAAAGATCTCAGGAAAATCTTAATTACCAAGTCAGAGAGCTGGGCCTGTCCAGTAACCAAGGCAGATTTCCCATGTAGCACGACAGCTCTTTTCATAGCATCCCCTTCCTCAGTCACAGGCAGCTTCTATCCTCTGCTTGATAGGCTCCCTCCCCCTCTTTTTTTTTTAGCCTCAAGGCAGGTTTATGTAACACTGATATGGCTGCTTCGAAATGTAGGTCTGTTCTCTAGCCCACAATTTTCTGTGTTTATATATCTGTTTTAGAGATGCCACTCAGTTAGAAATTATAAATAGCTATCTAACCCTAAAAAACTAAGTGCCCTTTAGAGGTAAGCTCTGGAAACCTTCAGGGAAAGGAAGTAGGAGGGTTTTAACCTTAACCTTTTTACTATTACTTCCAAAGAAGGTAACATCTTTTACAGGCACAAAATAGTTGTTTAAATAGAACTTTTATCAAACACACTGCTGCTTAAGGGAAACCTACTCTGGCTCTTTTTTTAATGTGAATAACTCTAATCAAATCCAGAATTTTGTACATATTACTGAATTTGCTTAACAGAAGACATTTTAAAGAGGGCACTGAGGAAATATAAAGGTCAAGTAATTATGAAGCACTTTGGCCACATGTGTACAACCTCTTACACTAATCACCAAAAATGTGAACCCTTTGCAATCCTGGGAGGGTCTCACATCATGGAGGGTTCAAATGCATTCTGATTTCATCCTCTGACCACCCCTATCATCCATCCCATTTTACAGATTGAAGTTTAGAAAATAAAGACTGTGAGGTGATTTTTCCCAAATCCCATGCTAGTTAGTGACTAGATTTTAAGCCAGGTCTGTCTGATTCTATTGCCTGAACATTCATTAACACTTTTAGGTCTCATGTGCACTAGACATTTTTCTGTGTTTCTTTGCTATGGCATCTCAACTACTTTTATATTAGTGGCTTTGCAGATATAGGTGTGTGATTTGGGGGCTCCATATGGAAAGATTCAAAGCCAACATGATTAAAGGGATCCATGCCACTTGTCTTCAGAACTTCACCATGCCTTGCTTTTCGGATTTAGCAAATGTTGACTGGCAGTCAGCCTGTGCTGTGAAGATATCTTGTGGGAGGGGAGTTGGGGCCTTTCCCAAACCCGGATTTTCTAAACAGTGTGCTGGGGATCCTTCTTGATGCCTCCAAGTGTTTGTTGCTGAATTGACTTCTGAATATGAGTGAATTAATATGCATACCTAAGAAAATTGAGAATTGCAGTTCTGAGACCAGGAGGGATGGGACTGATGGACCCAATAGTAATTATCTATAGCATGCCCTATTTTATTCTTTTACCTCCCTTTTCTATCTGGCTACACTGGTCCTGCCCTCCACTCACTTTTTTTTTTTTTTTTTAACCAGCACTGTGAAGCCCTATTAATAAAATTAAATTTTTTTAATTGTCCATTTTAACAATTTTATTTACTTATTTATTTGATGGCTGGCTGGTATGGGGACCCAAATCCATGACCCCGGTGTTACAAGGCTGTGTTCTAAACAACTGAGCTAACTAGCCAACCCCTAAAATTTAAATTTTTATGTACAATTTATTTTTTCTACTTTTGTCCATGTATAGAATATAATGCATATTATTTTATTACAGATGTCAAGAAATGCTTTAGGGTGTGGGTTTCTCTTGTGGGTGTGAGGAAGAAAGGACAATGAACTCATTGCCTGCTGAGAGAATTAACTAAAAGGGCAGATACAGCAGGAGTCCTATAATTCTCAGATGATTGAATCAGACCATCCTGAATTCTGGCCTCAAAGCTAATGACAGAGAACAGTTAATCATTAACTAGCTGATCAATTTGGGCAAGTTATTTCAATCCTTGTAAGCTGGAGTTTATAAAATCACGATTTTGTGAGAATTAAATGAAAAAATGACTGTAAATGCACTGGCTGACATGTAGTTGATGCTCAATAAATGACAGCTGCCATTCTGTTGTAATTTTTCTCCCATTAAGCGCTGCTATAGCTGGGTTAGAACCAATTTCATTATATGGACCATTTTGGAATGTCAGGATACTATATCTGTAGTTACTTGAGATCAGTCATATGAAGGAGGTTTAGAATTAAATTTAATAATTTAAGACAATAGAGAATCAATCTATAGAATAGGCTCTTTTGGGGAGAAATGATTCTATCTTTGCATTTTGTCTCTAATTCTTTTTCCATACTGAGTAAATGGATTATTATTAAAGCAATCTGAGGGAAATTTCTGTTTTCTTCATCTGAATGTTTGAAGAAACTTAAATTCTTCCATTTGAACAAATCAATTCCATATGATTACTATCCAGTATATAAGAATTCTACTTAGGCTTTCTGAAACCTTTTGAAAATTTGAATTGACATCTAATAGGCCCACCAATCACTTTGTTACATTAGTCTCGGTTTAATTTTTTTTCTGAAAGTTCTTCCTGGTACAAGAAGAAAATAGCTTCTTATTTCTGACTTGCTAACACAAAGACAAAAGCTGTATTTCTGCAAGATTGTTCTTAAATGGTGGTAAAGAGAAAAATCTGTAAATTTAAAATAAAAAGTATGTTAATTTAAAATTTTTAAAAATGCTTTCATGGGCCGGCCTGGTGGCGCACTGGAGAGTGCGCCGCTTGGGAGCGTGGCGGCGCTCCCGCCGAGGGTTCGGATCCCATGTGGAGACTGGTTCTCGCTCACTGGCTGAGCGTGGTGCGGGCGCAACACCGAGGGTTGCGATCCCATTACCGGTCAGTAAAAAAAGACAAAAAGGGAAAAAAAAAAATGCTTTCACATATCATATCCATGTGATTCTATGTTCATTTTTCTTTTTCTTTTCTTTTCTTTTTTTTTTTTTATTTTTTAGGAAAATCTCTTCCCTTAATCTATGTTCATTTTTTCTTTGCTGATAACATTTTTTTTTTTTTTTGTCTTTTTTCGTGACTGGCAACGGAAAGCAACCCTCAGTGTCGCGCCCGTACCGGACCGGGACCGGCAATGGGATCGCAACCCTCGGTGTTGCCCCCGCTCCTCGCTCAGCCAGTGAGCGGCTGGTCTGCATGTGGGATCTGAACCCTCGGTGGGAACGCCGCCGCGCTTCCCAAGCAGCGCACTGTAGCAGTGCACCACCGGGCCGGCCCCTGCTGATAACATTTTTTGTTTGGCATAGTCTTAATTGGGTAACAGTCTCATTAATTTTTTCATTATATTTGGCTTGGTAGAATTACATGTTTATTTTCATGCATTAGAGTTCAGCTTTTGGTTTGACTAAGTAACACCTTAAAATTAACTTATATTTCTTAATTTTTGTACATGCAAGTAAAATTTTCACAGTAGAAGCATCGTTTTTGGAAGTAAATTTAAAACGTGTTTAAAATCTTATTTCATTTAATAGTTATTTAATACACCACAGTACATATTTTGTTAAGTTGAGATTGAAATCCTAAAAATAATACAGCTAAAGTTTAGTAACTCTTTTTCTTTCTTTTTATTTTTTTAAAAAGATGACTGGTAAGGGGATCTTAACCCTTGACTTGGTGTTGTCAGCACCATGCTCTCTGAAGTGAGTGAACTGGCCATCCCTCTGTAGGGATCCGAACCGATGGCCTTGGTGTTATCAGCACCACACTCTCCCAAGTGAGCCACGGGCCGGCCCAACTTTAGTAACTTTCAAAGCTATTCCATTCTGCAATGTTAAGAATTCAGTTAATATTCTCAAAAAGTACATCTTTTCTTGCATCTTAATATTTACACCCTTTAAAATACTAACATACTATTTCTTTTTTTTTTCCTTTTTGTCTTTTTTCGTGTCTGGCAACGGATTGCAACCCTCCGTGTTGCACCCGCACCTCGCTCAGCCAGTGAGCGGGAACCGGTCTGTATGTGGGATCCGAACCCTCGGTGGGAGCGCCAGTGCGCTCCCAAGCGGCGCACTGTAGCAGTGCGCCACCGGGCCGGCCCCTATTTCTTGTTTTTTAACATTAATTTTTTTCTTGGGCTGGCTGGTTAAGTCAGTTGGTTAGAGTGTGGTGCTGATAACACCAAGGTCTAGGTTCGAACCCTGTATGGGCCAGCCACAAAAAAAAGAAAAAAAAAAGAAAGAAAGATTTCTTCTTACTCATATCATGTTAGTATAGGCTTTCTGACTTTATGATTGAAATTTGTTGCCATTTTACTTTTCTTAATTCCAGATTTAAGATTCTTAAAAGTGAAACTGTGGATTATCAAGAATCAATTAGGACCTTAGAATTTCTTGACAGTTTATGAACTTTATATTCTTGAAGATTTCATTTCTATATTCAGCTTGTTTATCATATGGTTCTAAGACTCAAAATCAAAGTGTTCTCATTTTTTTTACTTGCATTAATTTGCTGCCATTATTATAGATGATTATATTAAGTTATAATACCAGTAAATTAGCAGTTAAAGGAGAAAACATTTAAACATTTTTTTCAACTAAATCTGCAGAAATAAGAAATAAACATCTCGGGGGGCTGGCCAGTTAGCTCAATTGGTTAGAGCATGGGGCTGATAACATCAAGGTCCAGGGTTGTCCAGGGTTCAACCCCTATACTGGCCAGCCACCCCCCAGCCCCCTGAAAAAGAAGAAATAAACATCTTGGTACTTAATTAAACTATATTACTTAAATTGAAAGTGACCTTTAATCCCCTTTAAAATGGAAAAGATTAACATGTAAGGATATGGTTTCTATTCAAGTTTCACATTAGTTTCTTTGTTGTTTTCTATTTTAATGAGTGGATTTCTCAAATGCAATCTATTTTAACTAGTGGTCTCTTATCACCTCCTACCCAATGTCTTTGTACTCATTTGTGTTATTTATGTCAATATTATTGCATTTAATAGCATCACATATTGTAAAAGAAGTTTTTTGCTATGGTATGCAAGATATTGGCTACTTTTATGGATACCGGCATCCTTAAATGTAATTATTTACATATTCCTTTGCCATTAAAAGAAATTTCACTCCTTAATATTCTTTTATACAGAATTGGGTAGTTTGATAAATCAGAAAATTGTATAAAAATGTTTCTCATTATAACTTTTATTTTTATTCCATCCATTAGTCTTAAATTTTGTGTATTTTTTTCTCTCTTTAAAATAGATGATCCATAATTATATGGAACACTTAGAAAGAACAAAACTTCATCAGCTCTCAGGAAATGATCAACTAGAATCCACAGCTCATAGTAGAATTAGGTAAGCTTTGTTGTACATTATGCCTTGAGAAAAAGTGAAATGAATAATCTGTTTGTTTCTGTTTTTCTCTGTTCTTTAATCCTGGAACAATAGTTAGGCTGATTCAAAAGCTCTCCACTGTGGTAGGAATGCTGTAGGAGAGAATGGCATAGAAAAATAGAAACAGCCTTCACTATTAGAAAGATAAATTATGAGCCATGCCATAGAAGCAGCATATCGAGGTATTTTCATTGTTATCTAATACTTAATGGAGATTATACTAGCTTTAAAATGTTCTAATATGTGGGAATGCTGAAAATTTTTCATCTCTCCTGTGTAATTGGTTTAAAGTCCTTTTTGTTACAGAGTCATGGTTGAAAGGGTTAGCTAGCCATCTGTTTGATGTAGGAGTGTGAATAAATTATGTAGATCTCTGGGCATCGTAGCCAATGAGCTAAGCCAGGACTCTTAGTGGAGGGGAAAATAGTTAATAGGCTGGCCGTCGCTCTGGGTTGCTGCATAAATGCTAGGAACAGCAGCTCTATGGTTATGAGGTGGGGAGAACGGAGTGACGTCATCGCTTGGGAGCTGCTGCAGGACGGAGTGGAAAGCTGCTGCTGATGGCATTGTTTTTGTGGCAGCAGCTGAATGACAGATCCTCACTACAAAGATACCCCTTTGGCCCCCGTGTAGGCCTCCTGGTTCGGGTGTTTCACCATGCCAGCACAGCGCCATGAGTCCTGGATGCATGCTGCTGTTTGTGTTTGGCTTTGTTGGCGGGGCGGTGGTCATTAACTCTGCTATCTTAGTATCTCTCTCTGTTTTGCTGCTTGTGCACTTTTCTATTTCTACCGGTGTGCCAGCTCTGACGCAGAACCTGCCAAGGATACTCAGGTACTCCAGTCTCTCTTGGAAGCTCCTCCTTAGCTGGTTTTTAAAAAAATTTTTAGGTCCACAGGTCTGCTTTGTAACCATTTCTGTTGCAGATTGAAACAATGGAAAATGGCCTGAAGCTAGGATTTCTATTTTTATTTAGAGTAATTTATGGGCCATCACTTAGGAATATTGCTTTGTGTTTGGAAACTAAGAAACAAAGAAGAGGATTTTTGTATTGTACTTATAAACAAGTAGAAGGTCAGTGTGGTCTTGTTTTAAGCAGAATGTTCAAAGAGTAAAGGGAGAGCAGGAGTAGAGCACTGGGTCCAAGTTTATACAACCTCTGCAGTTAGCTTCTGAGCCTTTAGGGGCAAATTTATGCTGGGACTTGCATTTGAATAGACACAGACCATAGGTTTATTTTTTTCCAATTATCCGTTGACTGATGGAGGTTCAGGTATCATTTTTGTGATTTTTGATAAGAGCTCATGAGAACTGACAATTTAAATATTTTCCTCCTAAAACAAAATATATTTTAAAGTTGTAGGATTTAAACTTTTTAGGGCAAGGAATTCGGTTTTTCCCCATTATTTACACATCAAAGTTGTGAAAGCTTTACAAAGCCTATTCACTATTGTGTTGTCAGATGTGGCCCTTTCTTTTCTTTGCAGTCCTGGATGACAAATACCCATGTCTGCATTGGGGGTAGTCATTAATTTCTGTAGCTGTACTGCTGCTTACTCTGCTTAAGAGCCTGTAAGAGCCATCTTCCACATCTCAGAGGTTTAAGGTTTTGATTCCTTTTGTTTTCTAACTCATCAAACTAAAAGTATCTGATTTATTCAGTTTTCTGCTTTGTGTGTGGTTTTAAGTGAAGGTTCCTAGTTCCTATTTACTATTTAAACGTGTACAAAAATAATTGAAGTCCTAATTGTGGATTTAGATAAATTAAGAAGAGTTAAAGTAGTAAATTCCCTCAATGTGTTCCTTTTTATTCATAGGTCAGTTCATGTTTAGTATTAGTTTAAGGCCCCCAAATTAGATTTCATCTGTGGTCTAAAACTACACTTGGCTATTTATTTTCTTTCTTGATTTTAAAAGTTGGGAACACTCTTATTACTTGTATATATTTTAGTAAATAAAAGATTTGGTATATGTGTATATGTTTATTTAGGCATTGAGGAAATTGAAAATACCCAAACTGAAGAATTCATAGAATACTAAAATAAGACTAATGTTACCAGGTTCCCTGGGTACAAATGCTCTGCCATGTGTGAGTTGTAGGACCTTTGCAAGTTGCTTAAGCTCTCTGTGCTTGAGTTTCCTCCTCTGAAGATGCTTACCCCATTGAGTGAATTTAAAGGTTATTTGTGTTTAATTATAGTTGAAAGATATTTAGTAAATTGTACAACTAAATAATTTTTTTTTACAAGTAAATAATTTTTATAGTCACTTATATGTACCCCATTTTTATTTTTTATTTTTTTATTTTTTTATTTTTTTATTTTTTAAAGATGACCGGTAAGGTGATCTTAACCCTTGACTTGGTGTTGTCAGCACCATGCTCAGCCAGTGAGCGAACCCGCCATCCCTATGTGGGATCCGAACCCAGGGCCTTGATGTTATCAGCACCGCACTCTACCGAGTGAGCCACTGGCCGGCCCTATGTACCCCATTTTTAGCAGAATTGTTTTGGCTCTAGCTATTTTATTGGTAGAATACCTGATGATTAAATTTTAAAAGTGCCTTGACATAAAAGTTGCTGTTGATCTGACTGAATAAAGATATCAGCATCTTCAATATTAAAGTTAAATTCTTGAAAAGTAGGTAGTTCCAACTAGGAAGTTCCAAGTAAAGCACATGGGCCTTAGAGTTGAATAGACCTGGCTTTGAATCTCAACTTTGCCAATTACTGGTGCTTTAAAGTCTCTGCATCACTTTTCCTACTCTGAAAATGGGTGGGGTGGGGTGGGGAGGTCCTTAATTCCTTATAAGAATTAAAAGAGATAATGTAAATAAATCATCTAGTAAAGTACTTGCCACATAGTGGGTATTCAACAGATGTAGTCTTTTTTAATTGACCTTTATATACTAGTATAGATCTGACTAATTAGTTGCATTAAATGTGAATATAGCCAAAAAGCTGTTTCAAAATGTATTTGCAAAATTATTTATACACGTAAGCTAATATTTAAATAATTAAGTCAAAAGTGGGAATATGTAACTAAAGGAATTAAAATATATATATAACAAGGATTCTGATAGTTGATGATAGCTTGTTTCTAGATGGAAATTGCAAATATTTCAATCTGGGGGTTTAAATCTGCCACTTGATATTCTTCCATGTGTATCCCATTCTTTGGTTTCTTTTCTTCTGTGAGTTTTACTGAAGCATTTATTTATTTATTTATTTATTTATTTATTTCCTTTTTGTCTTTTTTCGTGACCAGTAACGGGATCGCAACCCTCGGTGTCGCGCCCATACCGGGACCGGCAACGGGATTGCAACCCTCGGTGTCGTGCCCGCACCGCACTCAACCAGTGAGCTGGACCGGTCTCTATATGGGATCCGAACCCTTGGCGGGAGCGCCGCCGCACTCCCAAGCACCGCACTCTACCGAGTGCGCCACCGGGCCGGCCCTACTGAAGCATTTAATACAAAGAGTACCAAACATACATATGAACATAGTGCAGGACTAATGTTTACTTTTCAAGGTTTCTTCAAAAGTAGGATCCTAATGAACTTGCTAGATTACATGTTTTTCTCCCTCCTCTGAACTCTTGTGTGATGTATTAGTAGAATAAGGAGAGGAGTATGTAGTAATATTATTTTTCCAGAATTGGAACAATGTAACCCAGAGCATCATTGACCTCTTGACACATGGGTATCAGTCTCTGAAGAGAAGTCCACTCCCTATAAAGCAGTTTCTGAATGATTGACTAAAGCAAAATAAAGAGGTGGGATTTCTACTTGGATTTTGGATTGTACATTTAGTCGACTGAGGTAGGCAGGTTAAATTTGGATTCATAGAAGACTCCTTTCCCCAGTAGATTTAAACTTTTTCAGTATTTGTTATGTATGAAAATGAATGTGTTGTCATTCATATTGGAGGATAATTCTGACTGGCTTGTATTTTGATTTCTGTTAGCATTGTGATGGATTCGTATGAAGCCTATAAGTCCTGGTTGTCTCTGCATTTTGGGTTAGAGAGCTTTCCATTAGACTAAATTTGATTAAATTCCCGATCTTTTTGTTTGTCATTAAAGGTATGTTAGAAAATAAATAAAAGTCAACTAGTAGGTCTTACACCAAACTGTGTTCCACCAAAGTTGGGGGATAAACACCAGATTGACAAATTTTTATTTTGTCAAGTATGGATATTTTTAAAATCCAGCCTCCACTCACTGTCACCATCATTTGATGAAAGAAAGGGTGTCTCAAGATCAAAAAAGTAGAAAAGGTGTAGTTTAAAATAAGGGTCAGTCATTCTGAAGAAGGAACAGGTTCTATGTTATTTGCAAATGTTTACATGTACAAGATGTACTATGTTATCCACTAAGGAAATAATAAAATAATGCCTCTTTTTGCTGTGCGCTTATGAAAACTTTGTTGCTGACCGGCATTTGGGAATAACTGGTATAAACAGAATAGCTGACTAGTTAGTTCAATTTTTGTCATTTGGTTGTTCTGGCAGCTCATAGGCACAAACTAAGATTTGGTATTAAAATCTCTAATTGTGCTGCCTTCCTGCATTTGAATTTTCTTCCCAAATCCAATAGGAAAATGTACTCCAAGTGTAAAGAAGTGATGAATAATTAACTCTGGTAGAGAAGAGTTCTGTTTTATACATTTTTTTCCTCCACATAAAACTTTGGTAAAATGCAGTCTCTCGATCCTTTTGCTTCACCTAATCTTTAAGAAGGTATTCTGAAAGTTTCACTAATCCATTTGGATTGTTAGGAATGGACGAGCACACACCCTTTGTGTTAGGGTGCATTTCAAAAGTGGCTTAAGTTTCTTGGTATAAAAATGAACTTACAGAATGACAGACTTATTTAGCAGAACTGAATGTTTTCCCACTTTTATTTATAACTTCATTGTTTATATTCTAACTTACATTCTTCCCAGTAGAGGTATGAATTCCAGGAGGCACCAAAACTTTAGTGTCATTTCTTCTAGTATCTACACTTCTGAGCTAATGACCCAAGATGACTTCTTAGTAGGTTTGTTTCTACCCTCTGAAAGCACTTTGATTTGGAATGTTCTGTGCATCAACAAAAGATGTGTTTCTTGTTGAAATTCTATTATTATTAAAATTGTAACTCTTGTTCATTGAAATTTCCCACAAAGCATTGGAAATTCAACAGTTTTTTACAGAATTTTTTGGCCTCCTTGTTTGGAAAAAACTAACAATGTGTTACTCACATATACTGTGCTTGAACGGAATTCAGAGTGGTTCTGTAGAAAAAGAGAGCTTTCCTACTTTAGGAGGATAAAAAATCTTTCCAGTTCTTTTTACCATTTAATGAGTGGCCCTGATTTAGATAATATATTGATTTTCCTCTTGGCAGAAAAGGCATACCCTAAAGAGGCTTCAGTAAACATCCAGGGATTAGTGTGAGGATTTGGGAAGTCTAGATATATGGGTTGGGCTCACTTCAAAAGGAGGGGGTTGCAAGTCTCCATAGGGCTAACCTAAGTGTGATTAAAAACTCAGCAGCTCTTCTCATGTGAAACCAGACCAGACCACTGACTGCTTCCTGGAAGGAATTCATCAGTAATTTATAAGATTTCCTACACCATTTCTTACCAGTTTTCTTAGTTGATTTCTTGGAGGTAATTTAAATTTCCGAGACTCTGTCCTTTCTCTTTGGTAAGTCTACTTGTTCAGATGGGCAGACAATATTATTTAAGAATGATGATTTTAAAGTATTGACAGCCTGGGCTTATTGCTTATATTACTTATATTACAGACTTGTTATTACATGACAAATAAAAAGTAAAAATAAGTGAATGCTTAATTTCTTCTTCCCTCTCCAAATAGAAAAGAACGCCCTATATCATTAGGGATTTTCCCATTACCTGCTGGAGATGGATTGCTTACACCTGACACTCAGAAAGGAGGAGAGACCCCTGGATCAGAGCAATGGAAATTTCAGGAATTAAGTCAACCGCGTTCTCATACCAGCCTGAAGGTAAGCTTTATTCTGCTGAAATTGCCAATTAACATGTCATAAACCTTCCTGTCCAAATTGAAGTACTAGACAACCAAATCATAATAAAGTGTAATAGTTTGTATACAGTTCAGTTTGTGAAATTGGTGTCTTTTTTAAATTGGAAATGAACTCTTCCCAAGGAGTGTTCATTTTTTACTATTCTATTTCAAGTTGTATAGGAAAGCAAAGCAAAGCATTGTTTCATCTTGATTAGTATACTAATGAGAAAAATTAATTCTGTTTGATTTAGGCTACATAATATGAATTTACGGTGGTGGTGACTAGTGAACGTAATTAAGCTTTTTAGAAATGAAAATCACTGTTACCTGAAATCCTTGTTTCACTGTAGGAAGCTCCACAGTTTTTTTGTTTTTGTTTTTGTTTTTGTTTTTAAAAAGATGACCGGTAAGGGGATCTTAACCCTTGACTTGGTGTTGTCAACACCACACTCACCCAGTGAGCGAACCGGCCATCCCTATGTGGGATCCGAACCCGGGGCCTTGGTGTTATCAGCACCACACTCTCCCGAGTGAGCCACGGGCCGGCCCAGGAAGCTCCACAGTTTAATAGGGTTTCATTTAAAAGCAAAACAAAACACTGTTCCTTCCTCAAAATCTCTTCATAAAGCAATGTACAAAAGTGCACTGTGTTTAGCTAAAAAGGCATGGTGTTAATCATTACAGACTATATTCTATATTCTTGACCAAGAACTTGTCATCAAATAAGTGATAATCAGTAGTACAGTGGAATTACACAAATAGTTAACTTTTAAAAAATAGTTAAAGTGTGTTCTGTATCATATAAAATATAATATTTATAAAGGCAATATTGATTATAAAAGAGCCTTTATTACACTATAAAATCTGCTGTATCATAAAACAAAAAGGCCACCTACAGTGAACAAAAGTGAATTGCTTGTATTTATCTCCTTTGCCTACTCTATTTTTCTTCATAATACTTGTCATGGTCTAAGTAGGTAAAGATAGCTCTTATGGTACATCTAAAATACTAAGTCATTTATTTGTTTACCTTGCTTGTTTTCTCAACTAAGAACATAAATTCCATGGGGTTTATTTGTTGCTGTATTCCTAGCACTTAGACAGGTACCTAGCAGGGCCGGCCCGAGGCTCACTTGGGAGAGTGTGGTGCTGATAACACCAAGGCTGCGGGCTTGGATCCTATAATAGGGATGGCCGGTTAGCTCACTGGCTGAGCATGGTGCTGACAACAACAAGCTGAGGGTTAAGATCCCCTTACTGGTCATCGTTTTTGAAAAAAAAAGAAAGGTACCTAGCACATTCTAGGCACTCAGAACATCTTTGTTGAATGAGTTGTTTTAGATGTTAGAAAGAATCTTTTGGGATAATATAAATGGTCTTTTTCTAGCTGTAGAAAGTAGAGGCATTCAGAATCATTCTACTGATCTTTGAAATGTGCTCAAAATAGTAAGCAGCCAATAAATATTTGGTAGCTTTTCTCCCACTGAAAAATATTTTTAACTATTTTTACCTCATCTTTTTTCCTTTCTTTACTCAATTTGTTAGAAGTTAATCATGCTCAATATTGGTCCACAGTGATGTCACTAAGAAACTGTCTCATTCTTTACTCCATTGGCTTTTTTAGCCTGCAAGTTTAATAGATCTTCGAAAACACCCATCTCTCAGTCGCCTACTTGCTGTGCAACTTTCCCAAAACAAAGTTAAGTAGTAGGGATACCTTTATTAGTACATCAGAAATATATACCATATGGTAGTTATATTTTAATTACTATCCAAAAGTGCACCTTAAGATTATTATAATTCTCTTGTTATTTAATCCAGTGACATGCTGTGACAGAACCTTACTGGCAAGTTATAAACTGATTAACAGATTATTAATGTATACTTAGCATAGGAGTTTTTTGTGTCCTCCCTAGAGATACTAAGGCAAATGCTTCCCAGACAGTTTCTAAAACAAAATCCTGCCTCTCTCTACTTGGTCTGGACATGGAGCCACTAAATGAGATAAAGTCTCAAAAGATATAAAGGAATAAGGTGGTACATTACAAAATGGCAAAAGTCCATCTTGTAAAGTGTGTCTACCAATTAGAACATATTTTATTTTTCACCTAAGCCCTTGTTATTAACCAGATGTCTTTCTCTAACTTTACAAAGGCCTAGGAGTCAGGGGTTTAGAGTTTATTCCTGGATCACATCATAGACGTGTCACATATCCTTTCATTTTGGTTTCACTGTGTGACAGGAATTGGATTAGACTATCTCTAATTTAAAATATCCTACAACTCTTTTTTTTTTTTCCTTTTTGTCTTTTTTACTGACCGGTAATGGGAAAGCAACCCTCGGTGTTGCACCCGCACCACGCTCAACCAGTGAGCGGGAACCGGTCTCCACATGGGATCCGAACCCTCGGCGGGAGCGCTGCCGCGCTCCCAGGCGGCACACTCTCCAGTGCGCCACCGGGCCGGCCCTATCCTACAACTCTTAACTCTTCTGAGAGCTTGGGGGATGATCTAGCTATGTTTAGGGCATGCTTTAACATTAATTTTACTAGCATAATTTTATCTTCTTTGTCACTATATTGCAAATTTCTCACTGTGAGAGACCTGTAGTCAATGAGATTATAAGTAATCCAGTGGATTTTCTAGTAATAATGCACCTAGAAAAGTGTACAAGTTCTTAAAAAAGGTATTTGTACATATTATTTATTGATTTATCACGTTCTTGTAGAGATCAACAAACAAATAAATGAAATAATAGAATTCAAGTATTGTTAAGTGTTGTTAAGAAAGCAAGGTAAGCTAGAGAGTAATTAGTAGGGAAACATGCTTATTTTAGGGTGATGAGGGAAGGCCTCTCTGAGAAGGTGACTTGCACCCTGACACGGGGATGCGCAGGTGAATGGAAAGGTCTGAGGAGTACGTGTTTGAGGAAGATGAGATAACAACAGTATCCTGACTGAGGTGGGGAAACACTTCGGCATGTTTGAAGAATGGTTGTTTTCTCTTCATCCCCCTTCTCTCAGACTTTCAGTCCTACCTACTGCACCAACATGCCTATTGTCAAGGTTACCAAAAGCATTCATCTTTCCAAATCTAATGGAAAATTCTCAGTCTTCACTTCACCTTTTAGCAGCATTTGAAGCATTTGAATACATTCAGCTTCTTGAAATGCTTCCTTCAGTTTGCTTCCAGGACAACCCCTCTTCCCCCACTTTCTCACTGTTTTTCTTTGCTGCTGTTTCTCTATTGCTGGTTTCTCTTCTACTTTCGGACCTCTAAATGTTGGTGTACCCCAGAACTTAAACCTCAGCCTTTCTCTTTACTTAATCTGGGTAGATCAAATTCCATTTCTGTAAATTTCATCCACATATCAATGTTCACAAATTTGAGTCTCCAATCTTGACCCCTTCCCTATAAGACCTCTGCATCCAATTGCTTTTTTTTATAGTTTCCACACATATATATGTCTTACCTTACTTAGATTACCACCAGTAAAAACACCCTCTTTCAAGGCCAATCCAAATGTCACGGCTTACATGAAGCCTCAGCTGACACCCTACTGATGGCCCTCAAGTCGAGTCTAGCAATCAGTTTGAGGCAGAAAACAGAGGAGTTTTATATTGCACCATTAACAGAAATTTCTTACTGGAGACTTGTAATGAAATTGGTAAAAAGAAACTCCTTGTGTTAAATGACCAAAGCTGTTCTACTGAAAAATGTATTATAAAAGTGCCGGGGCTGGGAATGGGCAAAAATGTTAAGGTGAGGCTGTTCATCTAACTGAAATTATGTTCATGAACAAGCTGCAAATAAAGAAAGAGTTGGAGAACAAAAGGACAAGTATAACCAAGACAATCCTGAGAACAATAAGGATAAGAACTTGCCCTGCCAGATATTAAGACTTCCTCTAAAGCTCTAAGTGCTAGGATAGCGTAGTATTGCTTATCTTCCCTTCCTCTTTCCTTTATACACAATTCAGTCCTAAAGCCATTAGGTAGGGTAGAATATGGTTAGTGTCTGCAGGGTGGGTGAGGTTGGTGGGTATCACAACCCAAGGAAGGTTAGGAGGGTATCCATGTGGGGATAGCCTGGTGTAGAGAGTCAGGGCCCCGGCAGTGTGAAGGACATCCCTGAAGAGGGGCATCCTGCCTTGGGGATGTTAGATCCTGAACAGGATGATAATAGACTCCCCAAGGATAGGTGGCAGACCTAGGGTGTCAGTCTGAGCAGATGAGGAAGGGCATCTATGTGTATGTGGTTGGGGAGAGAGGTACTGGGATGGAGAAGAAAGAGGATGCACAGGAAGAGAAGGGCATTGGTTGGGGATTGAAGTGGTGGAGAGGAGAGACTATTAAAAGACTTCAGCCCTGGAAGTCAAGGGGTAAGAGAATGGAAAAAGGGTTGTCTGCAGGGTCAGCTGGTATGGAGAAGTCAAGTAGAAATGAAGACTGAATTTGTAAATTTGTAGGTGTAGGTTTGAGCAGTTTGAGTTGCAGGGCCAATAACAGGAGTGAATGTGAATCAGAAAAAGAGGAAATAGCAAGTATCAACTACTCAAGAAAAGTGGTTGTGGTGGGAAGAGGGAAAAAGGATAACTGGAGGTAGAGGTAGGATAGAGGAAAAAGTACTCTTAGAATGGGAGACACTGGGTTTTTGTGTGCTTAGGAGAAGAGTTTAACAGAAAGAGAAATTGAAGACAAGGGAGTGAAGAAAGATAATTAATACATCAGAATCCTAGAAGATGGGCAGGGGGGAAAGGATCACGTATCCCAACTGCAGTTCAAATCTTTTTCACTGATGGGACACCTTAGTTTTTCCTTGTCTTTTGCTATTACAAACAATGCTGGAATGAATAAACAACCAAGGCCTGTAATACAGCATGAAAATTATATGGATGGGATTGTACATGTGTGTGTGCACACACATATGCATATTTCAAAAAAGTATTATTTTTTTCCTTTGAAGGGTATCCTGGATTGTTGATTGCTAGTAGAATGTAACTTTTAGAACCAAGAAAAACAATTTTAATTAAAAAGCAGTTGGGGGCTGACCCCGTGGTGCACTTGGGAGAGTGCAGTGCTGGGAGCACTGCGACGCTCCCGCTGTGGGTTCGGATCCTATATAGGAATGGCCGGTGCGCTCACTGGCTGAGCACGGTGTGGGCGACACCACACTAAGGGTTGCGATCCCCTTACCGGTCACGAAAAAAGACAAAAAAGCAGTTGGATTGGTACCTACTGAAAGGTGTTCTTTTAAAACCATATGACTAGAAACACTTTAGTAGAACTGCTGTGAGAAGCTCTTGTTAGTGGAGTTTGGTATGTAAAGCCAGTGGTCAGTGTGTGCTGCATTCTTCAGGGGATATGCTTAGCATACAAAACAGGAAACATCTGAACAGAGCCAGCATTCTTATTGAGAAGAATTTTCCATCCTCCTCCGTTTCTGGTTAAGTTCTGAAATTGTTCTTATTTAGTTTTTACAAGCTTGACTCCCTATAGGAATTAAACCATATTCCTGTATTGTGTGTTATCAAAGATTCCTATTACAAAATGCATGTGTAAATTTAAACTTTAAAGCTAAAGCTCTCAGTTTTAAAATACTTTTTTAATTGAATCATGGTTGATTATACATATTTTTGGGATTCAATGCTGACATGTTGATCAAATCAATATTACTAGTATGTATAGTTACAAATTGTACTTATTCTTTATGCCCCTTGGCCGATCTCTCCCTATCTCTCTCTCCCTCCCCCATCTCACCACTGATAACCCTGGATTTCTTCTCTTCTTCGGAAAGAGTAATTGTTACTCTGTTGATTTGTTGCCTAGATGATCTGTCCAATGCTGAGAGGTGTGTTTGGGTCCCCCAATATTATCATAGAGCAGATGATGCTTCTGTCACTCTGGAATGGGCTTTGTGGAGAGAGACATACTCTTCTTTGGTCTCTGCTGGTGACTCTCCTTGTGTCAATGTACTCCAGTGGCTGGTGGACCATCTGTGTGATAGTTGTGATGTCTAGCCGCTTTCGCAGCAGCCATGGTTACTGTGGTGGCTGTGATGGGCCACCCACATGGAAGTGATGTTTTTGGCATGCTCCTTGGTGCTGGTGGTGTGCCTGGGCCGGAACTAACTTTTTGTCCTTTGCTTACTTCTAAAACTGGGGAACTTCCTGTGGGAACCAGAAGTTGAGCTGTGTAGTTGAGCAAAATTGATGCTTTGCTGCTGTTTCTCTAGGGAAGGCTTTTTGTGCAGCTCGGGGTTTAATGGTTGACTTTATAGGTACTTCTGGCTCTCCTGAGACCCGGTGTACCTGGGTTGTGTAGAAACTCTGATCTGGGCCTGAGTTTTTTTTATCAAACTGCACCCCGTGCAATTCTGCATTCCTGACCAGTCTCCTCTAAGTGGCCCTGTGCTGATTGGGGGCAGATCAGCTGTCCTTGCTGTGTCCCATTGTTCTCCCAGTAGGCCCATCTCCCCCACTGCCCATGCTCCAAACATTTCCCATGGGACGGGCCATGCACCAGTCCCTTGCGATGACTTACTAGCCTCTGAATGGTTCTCCTTTTTCAGCTGTTCTGGCTCTTTGCTCCTGTGTGGGTCCACAGGAACCCTATTAGTGGTCTTGCTGTCCTGGGAGCCGCCAAGGCCCTCTTCTCCCCTGCCACCTCCAAGCAACTCCATCTGAAGGGCACAGCTGCGGCTTCTGCTGGCTCCTGCTCCATGCGCTCAGCCGAACCAGCCTTAAAGTGGCCACAGCCCAAAACGCTCCAAGCAGTTTTTTAAATCTCTCATTGTGGCTTCTCCCACCTTCGTGAACTCCATAGGTCTCTCCTCCTCTTCCCGTAAGCTCCAGTGGCCCCAGTTTGGCTGCTGTTACATTTTTATAGTTGTAAATTGGTTGATTTGTGGGAGAGAGTGATGCTAGGACCATCTATTCCACCATCTTGGCTGGACCTGAAAAAAACTTTTTTTTTTAAATTTTAAAAGATGACCAGTAAGGGGATCTTAACCCTTGACTTGGTGTTGTCAGCACCACACTCTCCCCAGTAAGCCACAGGCCAGCCCCCAGAAAACTTTTTATTTTGAAGTAATTTTAGATTTATAGGAAAGTTATAAAAATAGTACAGAGTTCACATATACCCTCTACCCAGCTTCCTCCAATGTAAACTAACCATATATAGTGGATTGAATTGTCCCCCCAAAACTCCCTGAAGCTTGAATTGTGTCCCCCAAGTTTTATGTATTAGAAACTTAGCCCCCACTGGGACTGTTAAGAGGGTGCGAAGTCCTATTAATTGAAAGGTGGAACCTTAAAGATATTGGATTGTAGGACCGTGCAGTAGTGAATGAATTAAAAATGGTAGTCAAGGGTGTGGTTCTGAGGGCTTTAAAAAAAGAGGAGAGTCTGTCTTGCTCTCTCTCTCTGCTCTTTTTGCTTCTACCATCTCGCAATGTGAGACCCCTGGGTCACTGTCGCCACCACCAGATGGACTTTGGATTTCCCAGCCTCAGAAGCTGTAAACAATAAATTTTATTTTCTTTATAAATCACCCAGTATCAGGTATTCTGTTATAGCATCAAAAAACGGACTAATACAGCATACTAATTAACAAAACTAAGAAATTAACATTGGTACAATACTATTAGCTAAACCATAGACTTGTACTCGGATTTTGCCAGTTTTTCCACCAATGTCCTTTTTCTGTTCCAGGATCCAATCCAGGATCCCACATTGCATTTCGTCGTCATGTTTCCTCAGTCTCTTGTAACGTGTGATAATTCCTTAGTCTTTTCTTGTCTTTCATGACCTTCAGACTTCTGAAGAGTACTGGTTACTTATTTTGTAGAATGTCTCTACATTTGGGCTTCTTTGATAATTTGTCATGATTAGATTGAGGTTATACATTTTTAGCATACCACAGAAGCCTTATGGCTTTTCTTAATGTGTTATATCAGGAAGTAAATAATGTTGACATGTCTTATTAGTGGTAATGTAACTTTGATCACTTAGTTCAGCTGGTGTGTATTGATTTCTCCACTGTAAAGTTACTGTTTTTCCTTTTATATTTAAAAAATAATTTGGTGCATATACTTTGACACTGCAAAGTATACATGTTTGACCTGTTTCTCCTCAAACGTTCATCCACTGCTTTTAGCATTCATCAGTGGATCTTGCCTACAACAATTATTAGTAAAATATTACTAATGATTATTTTTTATTTTCTTCATCTTTTTACATTTGTTAATTTGAATTCTTCTATAAGGAAGAGATGTCCTCTTCCTCCATCACTCCTTCCCTTTCAGTTTAGACTGAGTGGATATATGTTTTATCCTGTGGGCTATCCAATCTTATCATTTCTTTGGTTTCTCATTGTTTAGCTTTGGACTTTGGGGGCTCTTGCAGGTTGATTCCTGTACTCTTTTGACATGCCCCATCCTTTTTTGAGTATTTCCTTCCTTCTTTACTGTACCATAAGATGCTCCAAGCTCTTGTATTTTCTCTGCCACAGTCAAGCAAAATCAACCACTTCTCCAAGAAAGCCTAGTTTATGTTTTTGGAGAGTGCTAATTAGGAAGCAAGATCTATTCACTAAGTGTATTTATTACATAGGATGTGATTGCTTCTGGGTCCTCTCTTTCTTTGATGCTAATGTTGGGTTTTGTTTTGTTTTTTTGTTTTGTTTTTGGTTTTTTTGGTGGCTAGCTGATAAACATGTTGGGTTTTTCCATTAGTTTATACTCAATATTACCTCCTTTTAGATTTTTGTATTGGTGTTTACAATAGGGTAAAAAAAAGTAGAATTTTAAGAAAAATGGTTTATGTATTGTATTTTATATTGTTTTTGCTTGTGACAGTAGATAAGGAATTTGTACTATAACCTCAATTTTTGTTTATAAACTTTTGTCCTCACATATACCCTCATTTGATAACTTAAAGAACCCCACCCACAGTTGACCATTAGGATTTGAGAGGAAAAATGGGTAAAGATTTAGTTGTTTCAATCTTTTTGTACTTTTTCCCCTTTTAAACTTTTCTTAGAAAAGGGGGAATGGAATTAGTTCTTTGTAGTGAATATTTATGTGAGTTTTTTTCTTTTTGGCATATTTATTGTGTTGTATGTTGACCAAGATGCTTATGTATGTTGAGAATAAAAATTGGTAAAAATCTAAATAAACAACACTGAAAATATAAGTGTTTAAAACTTATATTTTGGATGTTGCTTCTTCTGAAGAAATTGGCACATAGGTGTTTATTAAATACTTATTGAAGTTTAATGTTTAAACAAGCTTTTAGAATAGGAAAAAATTGTTTTAAATATTTTTTTGTTGAAAAACTACTTTGCTTTTTTGCATTCAGAAATATATATTCATGCTCTTTGCGTCAGGGGTAATGCTGTGTACAAGAAATGTTGTTAAGTATTTAGAATCCAAATATTTTATAAAATAGGATTAATAATTTCTTTTAAAAAGCAATATTAATTCAGTTTCACAATTTTTAATAATACTGAAGGATATAGAGCAAAATAGAAACATTCTCCATTCCTAAATTCAATTCCTTCTCCCAGTATTTTAGTTGATATATCCTTCAGACCTTTTTCTTTACACAGACAGATAGATAACACATACTCATAATGACTTTTTAAGATAAATGGGCTTATTCCCTAAGTATTTCCTGCATTTTGCTTTTTTTTTCATTTACCAATGAATTTTGACAATTTTTGTACTTTTATATAGAGTTACCTAATTTTTTACCTAATTTTTGATGAAATGAATAGTTGAGAATGGTTAAAAGATAAGAATCCAGAATTAAAGATCAAACGTTATGTAAACAAGCATTAAGTGCTCTTACCAAAAAAAGGTAACCATTTGAGGTACTGGATATGTTAATTGGCTTGATTGTGGCCATAGTTTCACAGTGTTTACATATATCAAAGCATCAAGTTGTACACCTTAACCATATACCATTTTTTCAGTTATACCTCAATAAAGCTAGAAAAAAAACCCATCTATTAAGGGAGAGGCAATCTGGTTTCCATAGTGAATCATGCCTTGCTAATCTGTGGTTTTTTGAGGGAATTAACTAAGAGCTAGCAGCTGTATTTTAATCTTTCAAAAAGACTGTTAAATTTCTAGACCAAGAGTATTTAAAATTTGAGGTTGCTTTATGTGTAAGAGAAACACTTTTGTCTCACTGAAGGAGAATGTACAGATAGAAATAAAGAATATGAATAAATAGATGTTTGTGTAAAAAGGATTTGAATCTTGGTCACCCTTCGATCATTAAGTGTTACCTAACAGTTTAAGAAATAATGGGGGGATAAAAGGGGGTGTGGTAAACATTTCCAAGTATACTACACAGCAATATTTAGTATGTTAAATATTCAAAGTGAGTGGAATAAATGTAAGGAGGAGTTCACAGAGTTGTGTAAGTAGAAAAAAGGGTTATTACTTAACGAAAAGTGTAAGGTAAGACACTGATCCAAGTGGTGGCTTCTGAACCATGGTATCTATCACCTAAAATAAAGTTTTAAAGGAGGTGATTTTAAGTCAAAACCAAACCAAACGCTGAAACCCTCATTTTAAACATAGTTAGATAATAAGTAGATAGATCTTGTATCCTGAGAGACAGTACAAGCCAAAGATACAAATATGTTAACACCTAGTAAATACATAATTTTTTTCTTTTATAATCTTTTCCTCTTCCCAGGTCAGCAATAGTCCTGAACCTCTGAAGGCTGTAGAACAGGAGGTGAGAATGGTGTTTCAAAACATTTTGCAAAAAGTAAACAAAAGTGATTAAGTATTGCTGTTCTCAAGAAAAAAAATGTAAACAAAAGTGATTAACTCAACTGCTGTTCTCAAGACATCATGCTCAGTTTGGAAGACTATTGATGTTATTCACTGAAATACAAAAGAAAAGTATTTCCTCTACAGTGGTTGCCAGGGCTTTACTGTAATCTGTAATTTACCTCCCCCGAAGTAGGCATTTTGAAATAAAGGAGAGAAAACTATAAGTCCTGTGGAAATTCAGCCCATTCCATTTATCCAGCTCTAGGTAAGAAAACTGGTATACTTTGCACAAATACCTTCCTCAGGGCACAATGTACGTAACTCGTACATATTCTGGAGACAGCACAGTGTGTTATTTTACCATAGGCTGCTTCAGTTTCAGTTAGGGCACCATTCAGCTTTATTCAGTAAACATCTGTTAAGAGCCTACTTACTATATGTCAAGCTTGATATGCTGGGCACTGGGGATAAAAAGACAAGTCAAACTTCCTCCTACCTTGTAGGTCAGGGGTTAACCCAAGTTCATGGAAAACCTTCAGCACTGACAGTGAAACAGTATTCTCTTCCTTCAGAAATATCCTCAGGGTTAGGACATTCATCCCTTTTCTTTAATACTTGGAATTCTCTTGAACCTACAATACTATTTTCTTATTTTTGTTCTATTTTGAAGTATTAGTTTTTGTTCTTCAGGTTAACTACTTGTGTCTCCTTCCTGTATGTTTAAAAGCCAGGAGAAGGAAACTTCAACCCTTTTTGCAGCCATAAACCCCCCAGCCTCAGTGGCTGGTGCAGCCAGAGGGTGGGCCCTGCTTCCTGGCCTTGGGTGGAGTCTCCCACCCCATACCCTCACTCACAGGAACTATCGGTTCCTTTGCTGTGCCATGGCCTAGCCTAAGCTCTGGTTGTGGTATGGGCTGGAGAAGAGAAAGGGAACTGACATTTATTGATCCCCCAAGGAGACCCAGGCCCTGAGGGCCAATGGCACTCCAGTGATTGGTTAGAGTTTGCAGCCTGAGGAGAGAGTACATTTGGTCTGAAGGGTCTTACAGAATGGAGGAGGAGGAAGAGAAGGAAGTCCATGCTGCTGATAGCACTGGGGAGGCTGGGACCTACAGGGCTGGCGGTGGGAGGGAGCTCTACAATACTATTTACACCTGGATGTGTTTTATCTAAATGTGTCTAGAGTTACAGATCTCAGTATTTCTTTGGGTCACATACTACCCTAGGAATCAAATTATACGAAATGCATGTACACACAGTATTTTGTGACTCTGTTATGTCATAGAGTTGTAAATCAAAAGAGTTTAAGAACCACTGCTTTTACGTGGGGTGAAAGAAATATAAAATTATAAGGTGATGCATGTTATAGTAGGGGATCCTATATGGGGCTAATTACTTACTTGTAATTTTGTCTTTACTTTCATCTGGCTTCAATTCTAAAAGACAAACTTATGTAGCAGAGTTGCTTGCCCCTTTTATTTTTAGCTTATTTCAGATGAAGTTAGGCAGGCTACTTAAGAAAACACTACACTGGAATATGGAATGTTTATAAGTTGTCCTTAATGTGATAATTTATTTTCCATAGTTATGAACATAGTTTATAGTCTATTAGGAAATAAACAGTTTTGGTACAATGCCAGATAACAGATGACGTATGTGTTCTATACAGCACTGAGCACATGACACGTTTGATTAATGGAACAATTGAAAATATTTTGAAAGGCTTACAGACTTTTATCCTGATATCTAAAACCAGTAGGAAAGTAGCATAAAGACCAAATTGCTTTCACCACTGTGTCTCAGGTGAAACTAAAAGTAATTTCACTTATTTTTTTGTTATGGTGATAGTGAAAACACAAAATTTAGTACCTTGCCGTTTTTAAGTATATAGTTTGGTAGCGTTAAGTATATTCATACTATTATAAAACATCTCCAGAACTTTTTCATTTTGCAAATCTAAAACTCTATACCCATTAAACAATAGCTCCCCTCTCTTCCCTCCACCCAGCCCCTTGTAACCACTATTCTATTTTCTGTTTCTACCAATTTGACCTCATATGTTAGATACCTCATATAAATAGAATCATGGAGTATATGTCTTTTTGATACTGGCTTATTGCAGTTAGCATAATGTCCTCAGGGTTCATCCATGTTACAGTATGTGACACAATTCCTTTTTAGGTCTGAATAATATTCCATTATATGTATATATCACATTTTGTTTATTTAGTCATCAATTGATGGACATTGGTTTGCTTCCAAATCACATTATTCAGCTATTGTGAATAATGCTTCTGTGAATATGAGTATACAAATATCTCTTTGAGACCTTGCTTTCACTTCTTTTGGATATATCCCCAGAAGTGAGATTGCTAGATGATATGGTAATTTTTTTTTCTTTTCTTTGATATGGTAATTTTTTGAGGAACCTCTATACTATTTTCCAGAGCAGTTGTACCCTTGTACAATCCTACCAACAGTGTACAAGGGTTCCAGTTTCCTCACATCCTTACCAACCTTGTTATTTTCTGGTTTTTTGGTTGTTTTTTTAAAGTAGCTATCCTAATGGGGGTGAGGTGATATCTCATTGTGGTTTTGACTTGTGTTTCTCTGGTGTTTAGTGATATTCATCATCTTTTCTTGTGCTTGTTAGCCCATGATAATTTGTATATTATCTTTGAATTATATCTGTTTTTTTACAGCACAACTTAAACATGCACAGGCATGCTATTTCCTTATAGTTACAGTACTGCAGCTCCAAATTAGGTCATTGCTTTTTGTGGACATTTTCCATTGACATGCACAGCCTGCAATGTAACAGTTTGTTAAAGACTTTAAAGGGAGAAGTAGGGTTACAAATAAGTAAGTATGTCAGAAAGAGGTTTGACAACTGTGTAAGTCTCCACGTCTGGCACCCACACATGCCCTTGAAAAAGATATCCTAATGACATCAGACATAGGATTTGATAGGCTCGTGGTCTTAAAATAAATAAAGTGGCGTTTGTAGTCAAGACTGTTATCCAAAACAGCACAACCTGGCATATGACCTGTAAAGTCTAATATAATACATAATAATATGAAATAGGAATTTGCAGTCTGAAGAAGCCACACATTGAATGTGAGATAATAGTTGGCAAATCCTCCAAAACTTTACGTTGAATAACTCATAATAAATGTTTCTAGTTTTCATTTAGGTCCCAGTTAAGAACTTTCCCTCATTTTGTATGTATTATCTTATGAGCTTACTGTTGACCAAACGTGTAATGTATTTTATCTTTTAACAGGTTGACATTTAGGCTTGTCTCTCTTCATTCTATCCTCCGTTGGAGGCAGTAGTGACTGAATTTCATAGTTTACTCCATAAGAGGTATAATACAAGAATATTGTGTCCCCAGCTAAATGCTCTAGCAAAGACTTCCCATCAAAGTCTTTGCTTAGATAGATAAAACCATCCCCTAAAATTCAGAGCGTTTTCCCTCCTCAGTTCTCATGCTATATCCCTGGGATCCAGTTGTCAGAAGTCAGCCCACACAGTGAGCTATTTTAAAGAGTGTAAAATATTTTTATATGGTAAAAGGGAAGTAAGTTACAGATAAATAAATCTCATGTTATTTGGATAGCCTAGGACAAATGTAAAATAATTTTCATCTAAGTAGATCTTAGTTTACCACTTCCTTGTAGCCCAAAACATTGGGATCCCTGAGGTATCATAGTTCTTTCCTCGTTTTTGGTTCAGCTATCTTGGTTATTTTATTTCACACTCCCAGATCCACAAATGAATTTGGGGAAGTGTGCTTTTGCCAAACTGTTTATATCGTGAACTTTTTAATTATTAAGTAAAAATTTTTCTAAGGTGAAAATATCCAGGCTTTTTGAGGGGAGAGAGGGTGGCTGGAATGATAAAGAGGAAGAAGAAAAAATTTCTTTATCTGACTTTTATTTGGGAGGTAAATGACAAGTCCAAGATTGACCTCAAATTATTTATTTTTCAAATAGCTTAAAAGGCATATCATTTTCTCAGTGTAGATGAACTTGATATTCTCTAGTGCTTCCTTAATCCACAGTCTTGCTAGGTTTAAGTGCATTCATGAGTACTGTTTGTCAGGAGCATGGACTATTTTATATTTTTAAATATGTTTTATATGAGGGTACTTCAAAAAGTTCATGGGAAGATTTGCATTATCTTTTAATTATATTTTTCCACAAACTTTTTTTAAGTACCCTCATATTCTAAACCTTTAAAGAATGGGAATTCCTATATATCATAACATAAATATGAATAAGCTAGGCTGCCAGATTAACCAAAATAATACCACTTTTATTTTTCAATCGAGTGCACATCAAAGCAAAGACAGAGAGAGGGGTGCTCAGGGGCTTGTCTTCACTGCAGGCCTCCTTGGCTCCAAAATCATTACTGTCGGTTTTTCTGACTTATCTCCAAAACAAGCTAATTTGCTTGACTTAGTAGATTCTTTTCAGATATTTTATCAGTCACTAACTCCAAGGGAATAGCCAGCAGTTGTATCTTTTAATTTTATGGGGGGAGGGGAGGGAGGTATTGAAGAATTGAGCTATTTATTTCTTTCGTTTGCCTTCCTTCTCAATGGAAAGCAGCCCAATATTTGAGATGCACAGAATAAAATAATTCGCTGTGCAGTTCAGCTAATTTTATTAGCATATGGTTAAAATTGTATTTCAGATGACAGATAAAGTTATCTTAAACTCAAGGCATTAATGAATGGATAGCCCCCAATTCATAAATTCTATGGGTGGTTTTCATTTTCTCAAAGCTTTCTCCTAAATTGAAAGAAAATTTCATCTAGTTATATAATTCATATTTGTTTAGAACTTTTTTCCCTGATCATAAAGGTAGCACACACCTATTGTTTAAAAATGTGGAAAAAATAATAAAGTATTATAAACAAGGAAAATTTTTATTTGCTATATTTAGTCACTTTATATGCTTTTTTAAAAACCTTGGGATCACACTTTATATATCATTTTATATTCTGTTACAGGTTGAGTATCCCTTATCTGAAATGCTTCAGACCAGAAGTGTTTCGGATTTTGAATTTTTTTTGGATTTTGAATTATTTGCATTATATTTGGTGGCTGAGCATCCCTAATCTGACAGTCCAAAATTTGAAATGCTCCAATGAGCATTTCCTTTGAGCATTATTTGGTGCTCAAAAAGTTGCAGATTTTGAAGCATTTTGGATTTTGGATTCTTGGATTAGGGATGCTCAACCTGTATATATGAGGTACTTCAAAAAGTTAATTGGAAGATTTCTATTATATTTTAATTCTATTTTTTCATGAACTTTTTGAGGTACTCTCATGTATTTTTAATTTATTAAACTGCATAAAACCATTTTAATCCCCACTCTCTTTGCAAAATATTGTGAATATTTTCCATCTCAGTAAATATTCTTCTACAACACAGTTTTTTAAGTGCTGTGTAATGTTGTGTTGTATGGACATACCATAATTTGCTTAATTGCCTTTTTGGGAGCATTAAAGTTGTTTGCAATTTTTTATTTTTATATTTTATTGTGGTAAGAACACTATATTAGTCCATTTTTGTTGTTTACAACAAAATACCTGCAACTGGGTAAAGAAACAATATTTATTGCTTACACTTTCAGAGGTTGGGAAGTCCAAAATTCAGGGAACATATCTGGTGAAGGCCTTATTGGTGGTGACATTGATTCAGGGGTCTCACATAGCAGAATGGTAGAGCAGAGAGAGAGAATTCCTCATGTGCTCTTCTTTTAAAGCCCTCAGAACCACACCCATGACCACCATTAAACCATTCAGTATGGCAGGGTCCTCACAATCTAATCACTTCTTCAAGGCCCCACCTCTCAGTGACCACAATAGATAGGATTTCCCACCCTCTTAACACTGTCATAGTGGGGACCAAGCCTCCAACACATTAAACTTTGGGAAGACACAATTCAATCCACCACAAACAGCATGAGAAATACCCTCTTAAAATGTTAAGAGTACATTATGTTATTATTGACTATAGGTACAGTGTTGTACAGCAGATCTCTAGAGCTTACACATCTTGCTTGACTGAAACTTTATGCCTGTTGATTGGTTTCTCTCCATTTCCCCGACCCCCCAGCCCCTGACAACCACCATTCTAAACTTTGCTGCTATGAATTTGATTGTTTGCAATTTTTTGCTGTTTTAAATGGCAGCACATATACACCTTTGATTATTCCTTTAAAAGTGTACATGTTTTTCAATTTAACATATAAACATTTTCCTACATTATTAAAAATTTATTTTGAGTAAGTATTGTACTCTAACATGGACATACCATTTTCTTTTTATTTTTTATTCCTTTTTGTCTTTTTTACTGACCGGTAACGGGATCGCAACCCTCGGTGTTGCGCCTGCACCGGGGACCGGCAACAGGATTGCAACCCTCGGTGTTGCGCCCGCACTGCGCTCAGCCAGTGAGCGGGAACCGGTCTCCACATGGGATCCGAACCCTCGGCGGGAGCGCCGCCGCACTCCCAAGCAGCGCACTCTCCAGTGTGCCACCGGGCCGGCCCTTATTTTTCTTTTGATAGATTCAGAATCTCAGAAGAGATTCAGTTTTGGTAAATGGATCATTGTCTGCCATGGATATATGCGTTTCTTATAATGATGATGAGCAATAATGCAATCAGTAGCTGACCAATTATTATACAGTATAAACTGTACAATATAAAGTGCAAGTACAGTATAAACTGTCAATCAAAAGTTGACAATATCAAGAATTTACTGAAATGAAGGTTTTCAGCAGATACTTGGATTTTATCCATGTGGAGCTAAGATATTCCAAAGTCTTAAAAAGTAACTCCACGCTGCGTCTGCCATTCAAATTCTTTACCTTTCTATGTTTCTCATCCTTTAAAAAAAGAGCCTGGGCTAGGGATGAAGATTGTAGGGGAACTGTCGAAGGGATAAAGGGAATTATAATTCCTGTTATACATTGTAATAATGGCTAACATTTTAAATACTTAGTATGCATGAAACACATTGCCAAGCCGTTGTATAGAATAATTTATAGTAATTCTATGAAGTAGATGAGAAAACATAGTGTAGAAAGAATGCATAACTTACCCAAAATCATATATTTAGTGAATGGTAAATTCATTGAATTTACCCTAATCCTTATTATTTAGTAGTAGCAGTAGGAGTACTAAACTTTTTGTCAGGTTCTCTTAAGACCTAGGTACTTTGCTGTAAAAGAACTGCCTCATTTTTGGTAGCCATTGGATAATTGTTTTTAATTATTTTGGAGTCACAAACCCCTTTGAAAACCTGATAAAAGCTGTAGATTCTTTTCCCAGGAAAATGCATCACACACATATTTTTGCATGCAATTTGTGCGTGTACCTCTTGAAGCTGATCTGTAGACCCTAGAATAGTAGTTATCAAATTTTGAGTATATGAATCACCTGGGTTGCTTGTGAAAATGCAGATCATCTGACCTCACTAACCAGAGTTTGGTGCATTAAGTCTGGGTCTGGACTTATAATCTGCCAATTTAACAGTTACTTCAAATGATTTGAATGCAGGATGTTATAAGACCACACTTTACATAATTATCCTGAAATTAAGAATCTGGCTGTTTTACTGCTATTTTAGAGTAGCTACTACAGAGTATGTGCTCTAAGTGTTTTAAAGTAGGTCTTTATTATCAAATGATTGTACAGTATTGCAACTTCCATTAAAAACTGATGTTGACATTAATGTATAATACCTCCAAACTTTTGTTTTCAAATTTTCTGTTTAGAAAGACCTCATATATGTCTGGAAAAATATTATTTGCTTAAATATTTCCCAATTATTTGCAAGTAGTTTAGAGAGATTATATTGCCTTTTTTAAAATAGAACTTTTTCTGGGCAAGTTTATTTCTTAACCCATTTTTAGAGTGCTTTAGAATAAATTGCTTGGTTAAAATTTTCTTCTTAATTATTTTCATTTGTAGGATGAACTTTCTGATGTTAGCCAATGTGGATCTAAAGCTACCACTCCAGCATCAACAGCTAATTCAGATGTGGCAGCAATTCCTATTGATACTCCCTTAAAGGAAGATAATGAAGGATTTGAGAAAGTTACAGATACACCACATAAGTCAGAGATAAGCAAGCACATTGAAGTACAGGTAGCTCAAGAAACTAGAAATGTATCTACTGGTAAGTGACCCTTGTTCTTTACTTACTAGCAAAATATTCAGTAAGCCCAGATGATGGGGGTATGAGAAAATATGTCTTTGGGGTGTTGCCTGCTTTAGATTTATAAAATAGGTAGATAATTAATTTTGTTCAATTTTGAATAAGCTTAAAAGAGGTAATGATTAAATAATATTTTGGGAGAAGAATGTTGGGGACTGAGAGCTTAGAGAGCCTGAAAAGCAGGAAGACGGTCCATTTCTGTTCACTACTTTAGGTTTATTAGTCTTTGTCTTTAGTGTCTTTATATTCCACCGCTTAAGTAGGAATGAAAGCAGGGCCTTGGATACATTGCACTGTGTGTCCCAAGAAACACAAATGAGAACTTTCCCTGATTACTTATTAGTTTCTGATATTGAATGCTAACTGGATACATGACATATTGTCTAACCCTATGTTTCCTAGTACCCACTCTTACATTTTTTTAATGTTCAAATGATATGTTTACAACCGTAAAAACAAGATTTTTTGTATTAGGGGCACTATGTAATATATGTACTGTTTATTTCGTGACGTTCTTTCTTTAGGTTCTGCTGAAAATGAAGAGAAGTCAGAAGTTCAAGCAATCATTGAATCCACTCCTGAGTTGGATATGGACAAAGATCTCAGTGGATATAAAGGTTCAAGGTACTGTAAATGTCAAATTAAGACAGCTTATCTTTCCTTTTCCCCACTCCAGTAAGCACTCTGTTCTCTGGTGTCTGACCATACAAAATGAATTAAAATTTTTTGCTCAAGAATGTTGGTGTTATATCCCAATTGCTATTTTTAAAACTGGACATTGTATGCAGTTTAAATTTTCTGTGAAATGAAATGTTACCTTTGCAGCATCAGGAATCAGGAGAATTTGGAAGGATAGTGTCTTAGTCCTTTTTGTGCTTAACAAAATATCTGAGACTAGGTAATTGATAAGAACAGAAAATTATTTTCTCACAGTTCTGGAGACTAGGAAGTCCAAGATCAAGGCACTGGCAGGTTCTCTTGTCTGATGAGGGCTACTGTGCTTCCAAGATGGCACCTTGATGCTGCATCTTCTGGTAGGGAGGAATGCTGTGTTGTCACAAGGTAGAAGGGCAAGCTAGCTGAACACTGCATGAAGCCTCTTTTTTAAGGACCTTAATCCCACTCTCGATGGAGGAGCTCTTATGGCCTAATCACTTCTTAAAGGCCCTAACTCTTAATACTATCACATTGGCAATAATTGAATTTTGGAGAGGACACATTCAGACCATAGCAGATGGGGAAAAAAAGACAGCCAAGAAGTATCCCATAGTTTCTGTAACTTGAGGAAACAAGCAGGAGTGAGGGAAGTAACAATTTGAGCAAGCTTTGTTTCTTCCCCCAGATCAGGAAGAAGAGAATGTGCTTGTCCTATCAAAATTGTAATGATCTCAGTATTGGAAGATACTAGTCTCATTTTAGCGTCATTTTACATGAAATGGCTGTTTAGTGCTGGGAAGAAAATGGTTAGGTATCATCTTAAGCAAGATTATCAGAAATATGTTGTGGTTCAAGAAAGTCAGACTGGAGCTACTGCCTCTCTTTGAATTTCTTCCATAAATTTTATCCTTTAATTAATTAATGACCATAAGAATACATGCCATTTATTGATCTCTGCTGAGCATCGTGCAGTATGCTGAAGTGATTAAAAGCAAGACTGTGGGTTCAAGGACTACTTCAAATTTGAATCTTAGTTACATTTCCTCATGTGTAAAAGAGGATTATGATAGTACCTCAGATGGTTGTGAGGATTAAATGAATCAATATATGTTAAATCATTGGCAAAGTGCCCCATTCAGTAAATGTTAAGTAATATTATTGTTATTGTTATTATTATTTTGTAAAATTTGATTTTTTTTTTTTTTTTTTTGTTTTTTTCCGTGTCCGGCAACGGATTGCAAACCTCAGTGTTGCCCCCGTACCGGACCGGGACCGGCCACGGGATCGCAACCCTCCGTGTTGCTCCTGCGCCTTGCTCAGCCAGTGAGCGGGAACCGGTCTGTATGTGGGATCCGAACCCTCGGCGGGAGCGCAGCCGCGCTTCCCAAGCGGCGCACTACAGCAGTGCGCCACCGGGCCGGCCCTAAAATTTGATTTTTTAAAAAAATTTTTTAAATTTTTTTAAAAGATGACCGGTAAGGGGATCTTAACCCTTGACTTGGTGTTGTCAGCACCACGCTCTCCCAAGTGAGCTAACCGGCCATTCCTATATAGGGATCCGAACCTGTGGCCCTGGTGTTATTAGTACCACACTCTCCCAAGTGAGCCATGGGCTGGCCCTGTAAAATTTGATTTTAGCTACAACCTTATGAAGTAGATGTCTTCATCCCCATTTTACAGATGACACTCAGAAACATATAGTAACTTGTCCAAGATTATCAAACTAGCAAGAGGTGGAGCTGGGATTCACATCTAGGACTATGATTTCAAAGTCTGTGACCTGTTAAAATATTTTTCCCTTTATTGTTTATTTAAAAATGTAAACAATGCAGAGAGAAGCAAGTGAAATTTGTTTCTTATTCACCCTCTCATAAGCCTAGGAGATGCATCTGCTTATTAAATTTGTGTACTTTTGTCATTCTGAACCTCTTTTTAAAAATTTAAATTTTTTTCTTATTAGACTAATGAATGTATGCAGTTTTAAAGTCAAATGGTAATACAAGTATGAAGGGTAATAGTGGCCCCTTGCCCCTATTGACCCCTCATTACCACTCCTAGGAGGAAACCTCCATCACTTCTTAGCTCTCTTTTATGCTTTTTGTTTTCATGTGTGTAAATAACATGCCCTGTGCTGCTCTTCCTTGGTCCCTCCCTTTCTCAGCTGGGATTCTGATAATTAAGTCCTCATGCCCTAAGGCATCCCTTGTATATAATGAATTAGCTCTACTCCTGTGCTTCTAGAATGGTACTACTGGCTATGTGCTTTCCTTGGAAGAACTGAGAAAATAGTCACTCGAATCATTTTCTGTATTCTGTGGATCAAATGGGGAACCCTGACTGAAACAGCTGTTGACTTTCTGTAGTGGAAGGTGATGCCGACTACAACTCCTTAATCCACCATCTTTTCTTTCATCCTCCCAGTATAATTATATCTCAATTTTGTTAAATTAATATTCCTTGTTTATATCATTATAACTGTATAAATATCAATCATATCTTAGCCAGAGAATATACTATAATTACATATTCTTTCTTTTACAACTTTGTGTTTTTCTGGAAATAGTAAAGCTTTGGGTGGTTTTATTTGTCTTCCTTAAGTTTCTACAGACCTGACTCTCTGCAGTTGTTAAGTGTGAAAATCCTTAATATGACCAAACACAAAACCTGTCTGTTTCCTAGAGCACTCTCTCCCATGGCCTTCTATTCTCATTCTCCAATCTAGACTGTTGTATTTGCTCTGGTTCTGGAATATACCGGCACTGTCATCTCGGGAATTCTCTCACCTCTCTCCTCTGTTAAATCCTCTGTTTCCTGGATACCATGTAATCCTTCTTCTTGATTTATGCCTTTGTTTTGACAGAGCATATTCTTACCAGCTCACAAGGCAAAGGGTGAATGAGAAGTTAATTTTTTGAGAACTGAAAACTGGCAGTGACAAATGCCATTTGAAGACATGCTTGATAGTTTGGCTAGATACAGATTTATAGGTTGGAGTTGTGAAGATATTTCCTCATTGTCACATTGAGTTCAGGGTGGTACCTTTTGGGTTCTTGCTTCTTTGTATATACTCTCTGGAAGCTTTTAGGATCTTCACTTTATCCCTGGGTGGTCCCCCCGTCCCCCCACTGCCATTCTTTTTTTTTTTTTTTTTTTAATTCATGATGCTGTGCTTGGTATAGAGGTCTTCTTTTGAATCTCCTTATTTGAAGTGAGTCCTTTCATCAGAAAATTCTTACACCCCAATTCTGAGAAATTCTCTTTATTTTGTTTCTTCCTTTTCTCTTCCCCTTTTCTATCTTTTCTACTTTTGTTCTGATTTCTGGCAGATTTTTATCTAAGTTTTTTCTTTTTCTTGGATTGCTACTTTTTATATTGTCCTGAAATTGTTTTATGGATATAGTATTTGTTCTGGGGGGGGGGGGGTTCCTGTTTTTTTGTTGCTGCTGCTGCCTGCATTTTCTCCTTTTGCTCTTAGTGCCTTCTGAGTCACATCCCCTTTGTTCTGGGCTCTTTCTTTTATAATAGAGGCCTTCTTTAAATGTCTGGTGCTCTGTGGCTGTTTTGCTTATACTTAAGTAAATAATACTGACATTTAAACTCAGCTTCAATTGTTCATGGAGCTGTGCTGACAGAAGGGAGGTCTCACTGCTGTGGAGGATTACATCTAGGATTCCTACTGCTTCTTGTGCAGTCTTTTATCCCATCTTCTGTTTTATGTTTCCCATCACATGCTCACCTCCACAGTTGCTGGTAGCTTCAAATCCTGGGTCTTTTAGGGGGTCTGGCAGCATATTAACATTTAGGAAGGATCCTAAACCCCAATGGCTTAAGTTTCAGCTTTCTCTGGTCTGTTTAAATCAACTTCTGTTTTCCATCTTACAGAATGTTGTTCACATTTCATCTACTGTAGTTTTTTTTTTCCTATTCACTTTGTCCTTTAGGTATATAGCTTTTAAATTTCTTAACTGTCACTTTAGTCAGGTTTCTGATTTATTAGGTGATAAATGACTGTATTCAATTTACTGTGTTTAACTGGAAATCTTGCACAGTTTTTTCTATTAATATAGCATTAGGACACAAACATACACACTTCCCCATTCCCTCCATACCCCTGCAGAAAGGGCTTATAATATATACTGTTTCGCAACTTGCCCTTAAAAAAATAAAAACTTTGTATAATGGGTTTCTTTAGTTTTTAAAGCTCTATTTTAATGTTTTTAACAATAAAGTTAAAAATTTTAACTTTATACTTATATCCATAACTTATTTCACCTGTCTCCTATTAATGATTCTTAGGTCATTTCAACTTTTTGCCACTATAAAAATGCTTCTTTGACCATCTTTTACATACATAATTGCCTTCTTGTGACAGGGTTTTCGTAGGACATTTTTTTGGCATAGAATTCTTGTGTCAGTGGGTATTTGCATTTAAAATTTTAAACACATTGTCCTTAAAAGAAAAAACAATTGTCCTTAAAAGAAACATTAAAAAGTCATGCTAATTTATACTAAACATGTAACATGGTAATTAAGATCATGGATTCTGAGACCAGACTCTGTGGGTTTGAATCCTGCCTCTTTCACTTACTTGTTAAGTGATCTTGGCAGATTCCTTAACTTCTTTAGTTTCCTCATCTGCTGAGGTAACAGCAGCACCTACTTTGTAGGGTAGTTGTGAGGATTAAATAGGTAGTCTATGTGAAACACTTAGACCACCGCCTGGTACAGAACAGAGTAGCTGCCATTACTATTTGTGTTTGCTGGGATCTCACAACGAAAATGTTCCGTTATTTCTTCACTGGTTATCTCTATGGAGTTTAGTTTGAATGTCTTAGGAAACCTCTGAGAAATATTTTTAAATTATGTTTTATAGTAAATGTAAATTATAGGGAAGAGATTCCTATGTAGCTTAGCCCATTGTATTCGTTTTACACTGTCAAAAAAGTCTTTGTAATTTGTTGATTTGGGTTTGTTGTTTCTGTTGCATAGCACTCCCACAAAAGGCATAGAGAACAAAGCTTTTGATCGCAATACAGAATCTCTCTTTGAAGAACTGTCTTCAGCTGGCTCAGGCCTAATTGGAGATGTGGATGAAGGAGCAGATTTACTAGGTATGATAGCTCATCTGAGGAAGTATCGTATTGTTTTAAAAATAGATTTTTTAAATGTTTTAATCGAAAATTCCTTTAAAATGTTCCCAAGGGCCTGGTGGTAAGGGTTATTGCACTTTTAGGTAATTATTGGGAACATATTATTTGACATCATGTAAGTTTTAGGTGAAAACATCTTTGCCTATGGATATACCTGAAATTAAGTTGCATTTATGTAGTTTGAATTTATGTAACACAATTTATTGAACTTCTGCTATATTCCAAGAACAGATATTACAAGTAAGGAACAATGATTGATATGTGTGTGTGTGTGTGTACACACACACACACACACACACACACACACACACACACACACACACACACACACACACACACACACACACACATATAGAGGTGTGTGTGTATGTGTAGATGTGTGGATTGATGGATCGTTAGTTCCTGGCTTAAATAAATTTCATTAAATTATCTTGGTCTTAATTAAATAAGAAATTATAACACTTGATTTTTCTGAGCTTTCACTGACTATTATGTTTTAGCTCAGTGGGAAATGTAATTATTTTAAAGTTTGTGTTGTTGAAGAACATGTGATTTAAAAAGAATACTGCATTTGATTCTTCCACTATTTATCTGGTGACCTTTGCCAAATAGCCTAATCATTTTGGATCTTATTTTCTTTGTGTGTAAAATGAAGGAGCTGGACTCTAGTTCAAGGATCCAGCAAAGTGCAGCTAAAGGGCTAAATCCAGCTGATTATCCTGTGTATATAGTAAATAAAGTTTTATTGGAACACAACCACCCTCATTTGTTTACTTGTTGTCTATGGTTGTTTTTGCCCCACAATGGCAGAGTTAAGTAGTTTGCAACAAGATCATATGGCTCAAAAAGTCTAAAATATTTACCATCTGGCCCTTTACAGAAAAAGTTTGCCAACCCCTGCTCTAGGTGATCTCTAGGTGTTTCTCAGCAACACTTAAATGATTCTGACTTAGGTAAATTAGCTTTGGTGTGCCCTTCTTAAAACTTAAGACCTTACAGGGCCGGCCCGGTGGCGCACTGCTACAGTGCGCCGCTTGGGAGCGTGGTGGCGCTCCCGCCGAGGGTTCGGATCCCTCATACAGACCGGTTCCCACTCACTGGCTGAGCGAGGGACGGGCGCAGCACCGAGGGTTGCGATCCCGTTGCCGGTCCCGGTCTGGTACGGGCACGACACTGAGGGTTGCGGTCCGTTGCCGGACACGAAAAAAGACAAAAAGGAAAAAAAAAAAAAAAACTTAAGACCTTACAGAAATTGAAAACTATATAGAATTAAAAACCTATGCCTTGGAATAGATACCAGGCTACAAAAAAATTTTGTATCTATTAGTGTAATTGCAATACACACTACACTTCTTAAAAGGTGCTGCTTGTCAATTCTTGTGAATATAGACTACAGTTATATTGCTTGCATTAATTGACATTAAATTCATTGATTGCGAATTATGTTCTTGATGTGAACTATTTTTAAAAAGAAACACAAGTTTTATCTAAACATCTCTCTAGTAAGAGAGATTGAAATATGTAAATATAACTACGTAAGTATACAAGTATATAAAGAGACTCCCACCTTTAAAGTTCAAGCACTGGAAGAAACTGAATGAATTGCATTTCTCAAGGAGGGCTAGTCTTAAAGAATAGTCCATTTTTACATTTAAATTTATACTTTAATTTTAGTTAACATCAAATTATACATAAAAATTTACTTTTGAGATTTTGTTGTTTTAAGAAACTGACTTCCTGGCAAAATTGAAGGGCAGATGCAAAAAAATGTTAGAAAGGAGAACTTAAAAATGTTTAAATTTGTATTTAAATTTACATTCAATAACATTCACTCTTTTGATGTACAACTTGTTAAGTTTTTACAAATGCAGAGTTGTGTAACCACCAACAGCATCAGTGTATATCATCCCCCCAAATTCCTTCATGCTGCCTCTTTGTATCAATCGAAATAAAGTGCTTTTGAATATAATTTGTGTACTCTGTTGCCTCATAATCTAGGAGTGAGTAATAATTTTTAAGGTTGGTGACCCCAAAACTTTCTTCTTTTACAAAGAATTAAGCCATGTAGGATTTAGAAATAATGGTGGTCTTTAAATTAAATATATTCTGGAAATCAGAAAATTAAGTATAATTAATAGATTATTTATTATGATGCTTTGGTTTGAAGAAAAGAAACAGACTGAATAACCCCAACAGTTTGTCCTTTTTCTTGATTGGTGTCTCATCCTTTGACTTTCTTATTTTCGTTGACCCTTTTCTCCATTCATTTTAGTCACTTACTCCCTATGGCCACTTTCTAGAACTTGGAAATCATACATTCATACACCGTATTCTTGAGAGTTTCTTTCTCTTAATTATCTTATTTATTTTCAACTTTAGTATGGCTGCTAACTTCTTCCCATTATAATGTAAACATGTTCAGGGCTTTTCCATTTAAAGATAAATATACTGCCCTTTCTGACCCCATATCTTCACTGCCTACCACCTATCACTCACTCTCCTCCCACTTCTAGTTATGTTGTGCAACAACATTAATGAGTTGTCAGACATATGCCAGGAACTATTCTAGATACTTGTGATATGTCAGTGAACAAAACAGACTTCTTGAAAGTGTGGCTACTTTGGCAAGACTTCCCCAGTGCTACTTGCTCCTCATCCTATCATAATCTGGCATTCTTCCCCACACTCACCTTTCCTGAAACAACTTTCTTGTTTGCCATATCCAAGTGGTTCTTTCTCAGTTATTAACATGACTTCTCAATTGTATTGTCTTTAAAATTGTCTTTGCTGGGTTTCTGTGATATCAGACTTGCCTGCATCCTTTCCTGCTCTGTCTGTTCCTTTTCAGTTGTCTTAGCAGGATCGGTTTCCTTTACTTATTTTTTAGATATCAGTGTTCCCATCCTATTCCTGATTCTTTGTTAGGAAGTCATATTTGCTCTCATTGTTCTTGGTTTTCATGGCAAATTACTCCTAAGTTTTTAAATCCATGTCAGATCTTTTTTTAGATCCCCAGACTATTGTTTACAAGCTGCCTACTAGACATTCCTTAGATGATTTGGAGAGCTTTACATTTGACACACCTAAAGTTGGCACTGCATTTTATTATGCCCTCTTCATATTTTATTCTTATTTTTATGTACCTGTCTCCCTGGATAGACTATAAGCTCATTGTGCTAAGACAACTGTGTCTTTTACTCACTGTTTTGTCTTTAGCAAATAGCACATCAACTAAGTGAATGGGATTACTGAATAGTTCTAACAGTTTTGTTTCACCTCTATATCTGCGATTCTTTATCTTTTGGAATTAAAAATTCTTTACAGGAGAATTTGTAAGAAAGCAGCATACCTTTGGAAAAATGCACATGCAGAACTAGATAAAATGGTGCATACATTCTTAAGGGATTACTAGATAACTCTGAAGCCCGTCTTTGGACCTAGCTTGAGAATTGGTGCTAAAATCCACATAAGACTTCATTTTTAAAAACTGCCAACCAGTTTTTTTGCTTGTTTTTTTTTTTTTTTCCTTCCTATCTGGCTTGATGAGAAAGGCTTGTTTTTAATTGGTAAAATTTTCATTTATATTATACTTGAGTTTATGCTTGAATAGGCTGTTTAAGCCTTGAATAGAAATGAGGGCACTTCGTTACATTTTTCTTATAGTTATACTGAGTTAGTCTTTATTGATACATTTCAAAATGAAAATTTTAGATAATCCTATTGATTATGTATTAAATTTGTACACCAGATTTTAAGAGAACTCTTCTTTGGGAATGTGTAAATTTAATGAAAACTTTAGAAACTATATTTAGGATATGTTTCTCATATAGTACAAATTTTAATTTTTTTCTATTTATAATATTTATACTTTATTGTGTTTAGTTAATAGTTTCTCTACATCTTTTCAATTTCTTTGTCTCCTCTCATTTTAAAATAAATGAGTTTAGTTCTTGCTTTCTGAAAACAATCTAATTGAGATTCTCATTCATTTTTCTCTTGGGCTGCTTACCCAGGGGAATATTCTGGTGTGTATGCTTTTAAATACATTAATATTACTGCTTTTTAAGCTAGGTGTTCTTGGCTGCTGTTCTCATTTAATGCTTTCTTGTCATTTTTTTCTGCTCAACCATATATTTTTTTTTTTTTGCCCTGCGTATGTTTTCAGCTTTTGTGCTTATCTAAATGCTTGAGAATTTATAGCAACCATAGTTATTATATAAACTTTTTCTAACCAGTCTAAAGTCTATTTTTTTCTGTCTCTATAGCTTTAGTAAAAAGTTAACAGTGTTTAAAGAAAATGTATTTCTAAAAGTCATTGTGGAGTTGGAACTTTTTTAGTTTGTCTTTTTTTGGGTTTGTGGAGAATACGTAGAGAAATGATTAAATAAGCTACAGTTTCTGCTATTTAATTCTTCCTCGCATAAGTACTCTGATCTTTGAGAATTTTCAAGGAAATTTTAATACAGACAAAATATTAGTCCATATACGAGCACTGAATTTTTAGTCTTCCTAGTCTGGTTTTGTTTATTTTAAATAGTTTTTAAATCATTTGGAATATTAACTTTTTTAAAATACAGAGTCATGTTACCTCCTTTGCCTTATGTAGTTTCCTTTAGAAATATTTTCTTCCTGTTTACCTGAGTTATAAATATTACTATTAATATGTGATTTTCCAACATTGGCTCACAATTTCTTGGGATGAGTGAGTGGTGGGTGTTTTGTTTTGTTTTGCTTTGTTTTTTTGAGTATTATTCTCTAGTGTGTTACTTCATTTCTACAAGTTTCTCATGAGAACCAAAATTAAATCTCTTTCTTCACCCTAAAGACTATCCATTAGATCTTGCACTGAATGTTCTTACATACCTATCTTACAGTACTCATTAGAATATTAAACACAAATTCCTATAAAGTGGCAACTGAATATCATTGTTTCAGAGGTGGCACTTTGAAGAAAACTTTGCAGTATTGATTTCAGGTTTTTAATCTAATTATATTCAATTTTATTCTGAGAAAGAATTGCTAAAGCATTTTTTAGGTATATCAGAGAGCATCCCTATGAACGAAGGAAATCATCTTTATTTCTGTCTTTTGCACATCATTATGCATTAACTCATAACATTGTGATTCCAAATGTTTTTCATGTCGTGCATAAAATTTTATAGATTAATGATCTATTTTCATGCTGTTTCTTATGTAAAACATTTCTTGTTCTTTGTTTTTGCTTTACATGGAATGCATGGGCTTTAAGACCATAATTTCTTTGGTAAGGTTTCATCTGTCTTGGGGTTCTGTCTTTCTTTGGCCTTGTTCTCTATTAATAAGACCAAATTTTTAGGCAAAAGTCTGTAATATTAGCTGTGTTTTGGGGAACAATTTCTGATCTATATTAATGCTATTTGCCCCCCTAAATAATGCTATTTGTTAAAATATTTGGCAGAAAAGTCTTGATCCTTTTGAAATATTATCTATGAGAAAGAATATAGACTACCAGATACAAAGAATTGGCCAGCAAAATCTTTAGCTTTGTTTCGTGATGAATAATTATTTATAATTTTATAATCTATGCAAGTAGATATGTCAGATGAATTATAGACAAAGTAAGATTCCTACAGGACAGATAAAATTTATAATATAAAATTTGTGACTATAGCTTATTATTTTATAAATCTATATAATTTTTGATAAATTGATTTTCAAAGTCTTTATTATCCTTTTTTGTTTTATAGGAATGGGTCGTGAAGTTGAGAATCTTATATTAGAAAATACACAACTATTGGAAACCAAGTAAGTATATACAAAATTTCAACAGGGAACAAGATACCAAATTTTTTTCTTGTCCAAGTCAATGACACTTCATCAATTTAACACAGCACTAACGCAGTCTCCCTACTCCACTTCATTCCTCCTCTCTGTTTGTGTATGTACCCACTCGCCCCGCCCCTGCCACAAACACAGGCAAATAGGTAATGCGACCTACATTGCCCTGATGGATATGTTTCATTGCCCTGTGTTTGAAGAAACATAGATTTTCATTTCCTTTCCACTCTGCAGGTATCCGTGCCTTTCTCTTAATCTTCTGGATGTGAGATTTATCTATTTTCTTATCTCTTCTTGGGGGTTTCTTTTATTTCCGCACAAATGTTTTGACCTATACTCAGTCTGCCTCTTCAGAGCTTAGAGTCTTAGGCCTTTAAGCACACTGAAGTCTTGTTTAATGGAGTAGGTCCTCAGTCATGTGGAAAAGTAGGCTGGGTCCTTTTGTTAATTTGCTGTGTCAGAGCAACCTTGGAACATCTGTGTTTATCCAGGACAGAATGCGGCTATAATGAGGTTCTGCGCCCACTATACCCAAAGGAACTGCTTCTTAGGGTTTTTTTTCTTCATTTTCTTTCCAGTTTAGACTGTTGTCTCATTAATTATTAAGGTAACTTAAAGGAGTAATTTTACTTTATTGGTTGGGTAACATCTTTTCAGAACTTATTAACTATTATAGCCCTATGAATGCTATTTTTAAGTTTAATCTTACTTAATTCTCACTTATTAATTGGTGGTCCATCTTGCTTTATCCATTTATTCTTTGATAAATGGGAAGAGTAAAAACTTAGACCATTGCTTTGTGTTCTTTTTGCCTTTATCCACAGACAAGATCAGGTAGTGTCTTAAAGTACTCAGTTATTCAGCTTTATGATTGTAGAGTTACTTTAGTCTACAAAGAAACATGCTGAAAGATGGAAAGAATATTTATTTGTAATGATGCACTTGAAATATGTGTTTCTTAGAAATGCTTTGAACGTAGTGAAGAATGATTTAATAGCAAAAGTGGATGAACTGACCTGCGAGAAAGATGTGCTGCAAGGGGAATTGGAGGCTGTGAAGCAAGCCAAACTGAAGCTAGAGGAAAAGAACAAAGAATTGGAGGAAGAGCTTAGGAAGTAAGTTTTGACAGTGTTGTTCTAAACCAAACTGTCTTTGCCAGTATGCCACCAAGGGTTATAGGTGTAACCCTGAGACTGAGGCCTTCAGCCCTCTTAGGCTAGGAAAGGTCAAGAGCTTCCTGGAACAGGGTGAGGTGCCCCAGCCAGTTGTCTGTGCTGTGAGCAGGACCCCCATTTATCAGCCTTTTATCCAAATACTAGCATTTTTTGTGTCTGTCATGACGTGAAAAGAGAACTGTTCAAACATTTTCATCTTGATAATAAGGAAATAAAAAACATTCATTATTTTCATTCACGCAGTTTTATTTAATACCTGTTTTTTTCCTGAAAACAGTGCTTTGATAATGTTCCCCTAAATGAAGGCAGTTATGTACCCTGTTTTGAAAAAGGAAAATAATCCTTTAGTGGTAGTTAAAATTGTTGACCTACTCTTTCATTTTTCGAAAAGATGAACACAATTCAAATAACATGTTTTGTTTTGTTTTCCCACTAGAGCTCGTGCAGAAGCTGAAGATGCAAGGCAGAAAGCAAAAGATGATGATGATGTAGGTTTATAATTTGGGACTTTTTTTCTTCCCTTACCACATTTTGGTATTTTGGGGAACTGTTGCTAATTAAGCTTTGAATATAGCATTATAAAGATTTGTAAAAGTCAGAAGATGTGTTTATGGCCATGAATAGGATAGCTCTTGCTTCCACATGGTATCCAGATGCTAAGCTTTCTAGCTACATGCAGTGTGCTCTGACCTGTGTTTGCATGTTCAAGGACCAACTGGGTCATTTTGTATTTTTTTTTTGTTACTGTTTGTTTTGTTTTAATTTTTGATTTAGAAATATGAAAACTTTATAATAAAAATTGTTGAATAGTATTAAACATAGAAAGATGAAGTCTATAAGTTTAGTACTAGCTAATTAGCCCATATTGTCAACATACATAAATACAAAAGAATAAATATGTGTCTGTTTCCAATGTTAATAGCATACTGGTAATTCTGTTGGTAGCTAGATTATCATTCTTACAACAGGTGCTTGCAGGCCAAAGGTCAGATTTGAGATATCTGGTGTCCTGGACAGAATGATCATTTAGTGCCACTTCAGTTTCTTTGTGTTTTTAATATACTATTTGATACATACAAAAAATATATGTAACATATAAGTTATGAATCATAATAAATTACTGTTATGAATTTAATACCCAATCTATGAACAGAACATTACCAAACATTGAAATTGACCCATGCTCCTTCCCTCCAGAGGAAACCACTGTCCTGTATTTATCATTTGCATAACTTAAATAATAATCTTATGATACTACATATATATGTATTCCTACAAAGTATGTTTAGTTTTCATTGTTTTTGTGTTTCATACTATGTTTAGTCTTAGAGACTTGCTTCTTTTACTTGGTAGTATGTTTTTTGATATTCCTGTGTTATAGTATAGTGGTGTAGTTCATGTTCGTTGCTTTATGATATCTCATTATTTGAATATTCTACAATTTGTATATCTGTTTTCCTGTTAATGAATATCTAGGTTGTTTTCAGCTTTTTACTACCATGAACAATGCTGTTGTTGTTAACATTATAGTACAAGTCTAGTGTGTAGGAGCAACAGTTTTTCTGGGGTATGTACCTAGTGGTGGATTGTGGTGTTGCAAACACAAGGTTCTTTATGATTTGTTATTTAACTTTTATTTTAAGGAAGGGCTGTGTTCTGTGGTGGAAGGACAGAGGAGGAGAATTGCTGAGGCTATGCTCAGCCTCTTTCTTATTGTCCCAGGCCCTTCAGCTTTGATCCAAAATATGCATACTCCATTCAGCAAAATAAAAGCCTACCTTCCTCCCCAGAAGATAGTTAGAAATCAGCAGCAGAAGGAAATGAAGCAGAAGGACTTGAGCAGGCCCATTTGGTGTCTTACCTCTATGCTTATTCCACACTGACATCCTTATTCTCTCTAAGGATAATTCCAGTTAATGCAGTTGTCTTCATCTTGTATTTCTATTGGTATTTTAGTGACTCCTATGGTTGGTTACCTTGGTAACCAGGCAATAAGTTTACACCTTATGCTGGCCTTGGGTGTGAATATGGATTGGTAGTTTGAGATAAACCTCTTCTGGAATGAACTTGTAACTATTTTCTGAATGATAATTGTTATGGAACATTAATTTAAAATAATGATAGAAGCACCTGATTTACAATAATAGGGGAGGACTTGATCACACCTGTCTCAGTACTGGACAGATCATCTAGGCAACAAACCAACAGAGGAACAGTTAATCTGTCAGATGGAGAGAACAAATCTATGGTTATTAGAGGGGGGGGGGGAGGGGAGCACCAGAAACCAAAAATAAAAAATTTAAAAAAAAGAAGAGGCCCTCTCTCTCCACAAACAACACTCCAAAGTATTAGAAGAAGCATCTAATTTATGATAATAGGGGAGGACTTGATCACACCCGTCTCAGTACTGGACAGATCACCGAGGCAACAAACCAACAGAGGAACAGTCAACCTGTCAGATGGAGAGCACAATTCTATGCTTATTAGAGGGGGAGGGGGGAGGGGAGAGATTGGATAAGGCGCATAAAGAATAAGTATGATTTGTAACAATGAATATGCTAGTAAAAATTTTTAAAAACTTTTAACAAACAATGTATTGAAATTACGTACCTCAATACAATAAAAACCATATATTGTAAATTTATAGCTAACATCGTACTGAATGGGGTAAAGCTGAAAGCTCTCTCTCTTAAGTCAGGAATAAGACAAAGGATGCCTACTTTCACCACTTCTATTCAACAGAGTACTGGAAGTACCAACCAATGCAATTAGATAAGAGAACAAAAAGTAAAATAAAATAAAATAATGTTCGAGCAACATTTTCAGGTGAAACTTACCTCTGCTTAAGAGCATATTAAATCTGTGTAGATAAGTTAACTTTTTTGGTGTTCATTCAAAATCTGCACTATTCATTGTAATTCCTTTGTAGTATGTTTGAATATCTGTATTTATACTCAGAAATTAAATTGCCTGCCTCTTATTTTTTAGTCATAAGTAATTATTTAAATCTCTGTTGGTTTTATTTTTATAAGGTCATTTTCCTTAAAGCGACCTGTGAGATTAGAACTTAAGGAATATTTAAAAGTTTAAAGATTTTCCTTAAGTCTGAGATTAACTCCAGAACACATATAGGCTCCCAGAGTGATCTGTCATTGTCTTGTCATTATAGAGTGACATTCCCACAGCCCAGAGGAAGCGGTTTACTAGAGTAGAAATGGCCCGTGTTCTCATGGAGAGAAACCAGTACAAAGAGAGACTGATGGAGCTTCAAGAAGCTGTTCGATGGACAGAAATGATTCGGTTTGTATGAGAAGTACTCTGGTGTTTTCCTGGTATCATTTCCTAAGTTTGAATATACCGTCATTCAGAACTAGAGTCCTGTCTTGAGGGTTCAAGCTCCTTTCTCTATTAGGAGAGATTTTCTAAAGTAGCATTTGGAATTAGTAACTGAACGTGATCAAACTGGGTATGTTTTTAACCAGTAAGGGATCTTGGAGGATGTTGCCGTGACCTGTAAAAGACAATTGTTATATTTAGGAATGACAGTCATTTTTCAAAAAGAATATGGAAATCAATACCACTTTTACAATAATTTCATGAAAAGATCAAAATTTTATATGCAACACACAGGAAAATAAATTATTTTTATTGTGTCTCCTTGTGAAGTACTCTTGCTTGGTTTTTTTCCCCCTTTCTGACTATTTACGCAAATGTACCTTCCATCAACATCTTTCAGTAAATTGAATCTTAAATCTCACCTAATGCTGCCATCTAATGGTCATATTCTCAGTAACAGTATTCCTTATTTTAATTTAGAAAGAGCTCATGAAAAGTTTATAAATTAGTTGCTGCCTAATTTACCCATATTTTTGAGCTTGGATTGTCACATCAGATTTACCAATAACAGTACACATTAACACTTTTTTTTTTTTCTTTGTCCTTTTTTGAGACCGGCCGCACCGCACTCAGCCAGTGAGCGCTGTGAGCGCACTGGTCATCCCTATATAGGATCCGAACCCGCGGTGGGAGCGCTTCCGCGCTCCCAGCGCCACACCCTCCTGAGTGCGCCACGGGCTCGGCCCTTGTTTTTAAGTTTGTGAACATATGTTCTAACCTCCAACTTCTACTTCCTTATGATTATATCAGTAATTTAACAGTTTATGTGTCCTTTACCGATGTCATACTAGAACAAAGTATTTTGTATAAACACTTTGCAATTTGCTATAATTGTAATTGCTTATAGCTGCTGAGAAGGAAGGAGATCAATAATGTAACCTTTATTTATTGGACAGGGAAACTAACCTACTAACTGCAGCACTCAATGGATATTAAATAAATAATGAATAAATTTTAAAAATTGAAGGTATATAGGCAGTCCCCACTTTTCATTGGTTTTTTTTTTTGGCAGCTGGCCAATATGGGATCCAGACTCTTGACACTGGTATTACAATATCATGTTCTAACCAATTCAGCTAACCGGCCAAATTTTCATTGGTATTTTTAACTAGCAGCTAAATGGTAGTCAGCAAGTGAAAGGAAATAGTAGCTTACTTTTTTTAACTTGTTCATTGAATCAAAAGATTTTTTTTTTTCCTTTTTGTCTTTTTTTTTTTTACTGACCGGTAACGGGATCGCAACCCTCGGTGTTGCACCCGCACCGCGCTCAGCCAGTGAGCAGGAACCGGTCTCCACATGGGATCCGAACCCTCGGTGGGAGCGCCGCCACGCTCCCAAGCGGCGCACTCTCCAGTGCACCACCGGGCCGGCCCCAAAAGATGTTTTTAATTTAGTCCTTAGGGAAAAAAAAAAGTGAAATGGCAGCTCTGAAAAGTGATGGCAGAACTCTTACGCCATACCAAGTCAATCTGGAAATCTGAAATGTCTTGCTTTCTGAAATTTTGTTAAATTACCTGTCAATTCTGTTTTTCCTCTTCTTTTCCCTGGTCATTCTTTCAGTGATGGAAAAGTTTTAGTCCTGTGAAAAATGACCCATCAGAACAGTGAAGATACATGCTATTTTGTGAGAGCCAAAAATATAGATACTAGAGACCTTTATGTAAAGATTTATAAGGCAATATTTTGATGAACATTTATAAGGCAATATTTTGATAAAAGGGAGAGTTAGAAGATATCTTTTCAATAGAAATTTTTAAGTATTAACATCCAAGCATGGTGGTCTGTCCAGCACAGGTAATAATCTGCTATCAGTAGACTGAGCTTTTTAAGGGAGGGATGGTATTTTATTTATCTCAGTAGTATTAGCTTTAGTAGACTGACTGATGCATAGTAGATCAAATTCAGCTTACTGAATTTAATTGTTAACTCTCTTCTGAGTATTGCATGAACTTTTTGGGTCCCTTATTTTTCAGACAGAAAGCTAGAACATCTCACTGATAGCACATTTCTTTTTTCTTTCTCTTTAATGTAGGGCATCACGAGAAAATCCAGCCATGCAGGAAAAAAAAAGGTCAAGCATTTGGCAGTTGTAAGTATCTAAAAACAAGTAAGGACATCAGATAGCATTTTGAGACAAGATATTACAGTCAAAATTTATTTTCAAGAATTATTTTGTGTCCATTTTCTTTTCTTTTTTTTTTTAATTGGGGATAAATAACTAAACTGAACTTTTTCTTTTTGATATATAGTGTGCCAACTCGGTAAGGCTGTTCTTAAGGAAAAAAATATGCTATCGTAAGCTGCATTATGTCGGTTATGTATTTGGTGGAATCCTCTGCTGAATTAAATAAAATAATGGGGAATTATTTTTGTAGTTGATTATTACCTAGATCCCCATCAAATAAGTTACTGACTCACTGGTTGTGTGATTGTAAGGAACTTTACAAAGTGAACATGAGAGATTTAGTGTTTGTGGGGTTTGAGTAGTATGTGTATGTGTTGGACTTGAATTATGTTTGTGCCAGAAGTGCTGTGTGTGTGCTTATGTGGCTAAAACTTATCCTTTTTTGGTGAATCTGCTATTTAATAGAACTGTCAAATTTTTTTAAAAATGGAAGTGAAAGTAGTTATTTAAATTGATCTTAATCAGAAATTATATAAATGATGTGTGTTAACATAGTAAAATCTGTTTTAGTACTTTTTATAATAGACTTTTCAGAACTAGTATACTAAGCTTCTTTTCAAATCATGCAGCCATAACCTTGCTGTTTAACAACCACTCTTACATTGCACCAAATAGGAACTAGCTAAAGGAACCATTCTATTTTATTTATTCATCAGGAGAAGTTCCCTGTACTCAAGAGCTTCTTCCTTTCATTATAGAAATTGCTAATTAAAGATCAGGCATCTGCCATTCTAAGTAGTAGTTTCTCTTCCCTGAATGTCTGAGCTTGGCTGTGAGTTATTGCTAAGGCTGTAGCATGTCAATACAAAAACTGTCTTTGCCAGTTTCTAACTCATTGCCTTGTTAAAGCACTATGGAATTTTCTTGAGTGTAAAAGTTTGTGGAATATCATGGGTTGGTCTTCACAGTGCATATGATACATACACATAGACACATTTTTTTCTTTTTAGTTTCAGCCGACTTTTCAGCTCCTCAAGTAATACAGCTAAGAAGCCTGAACCACCTGTTAACCTGAAGTACAATGCACCCACCTCTCATGTTACTCCTTCTGTCAAGAAAAGAAGTAGCACCTTATCTCAGCTCCCTGGGGATAAGTCTAAAGCCTTTGATTTCCTTAGCGAAGAGTAAGTATTTTCCAGACTATTGGTTATGCCCTGAATAAGTTAACAGTTCAGAATATTATAGCCCTTTCCCGAATAGAAATGTTAATGGCTTATATAAGCCCTTATCCTAAATGTTTGAACATTTCCTTCAGTGTCAAAAAGGACTTGCTACTCATTAATACGTATACTTGGGCAAATTAACCTCTCAGAGCCCTAGTTCCTCTGCCTGTAAAATGCATATGGTAACCTATCTCAAAAAGGTGTTAGGATTAAATTATACAGTATCTGTAAAGTACATTTGTTTACTATGATATAACAGCAAGTCACTTCACAAAAATTTCAATGGCCAAAAGAAAGGCAATTATTTTCAGAATCATTTTCATAATATTTTATTCGACAGCTCTTAAGCTTACCAAGTCAGTTTGCATTTTGTCCATTGAAATAAGGTAATGGGATCTAAGATTTAACCTAAATTATCTTTGTAAGCAGATACTGATTTATTGATCTTTTTTTTTTTTTTTTCTTTTTTTTTTTTTTTTCTTTTTTCATATCCGGCAACGGATCGCAACCCTCAGTGTCGCGCCCGTACCGGACCGGGACCGGCAACAGGATCGCAACCCTC
>NW_007726506.1:374410-416460 GCF_000696425.1 Galeopterus variegatus
TCCCGCCGAGGGTTCGGATCCCACATACAGACCGGTTCCCGCTCACTGGCTGAGCGAGGTGCGGGTGCGACACCGAGGGTTGCGATCCTGTTGCCGGTCCCGGTCCGGTACGGGCGCGACACTGAGGGTTGCGATCCGTTGCCGGACATGAAAAAAGACAAAAAAAAAAAAAATACTTAAGAATTTTTCCCTTTCATATGGCCAACTTCTAAAACCTGATAGAAATTTGATGACTGATGATTCAGTGTAATATAACAGGCTGCTTGCTATTTGTTAAAGAGTGGATGCTGTTTTCACTGCACACCCTTAAAAAGATCAGCTTCAGTATAATGCTTTTTAAAGAGCTGTTGTAGTCTGAATACTAATTTGAAATCATGTAATTTTTTGTTGTTGTTTTTGCTATTTTAGTAAGAGAGAGGGGAGATAAAGCTGTTCTAATAGTCATGTAGTTAAAAAAGGAAATCTCTTTTTTTTTTTTTTTTTTTTTTAGAACTGAAGCTAGTTTAGCCTCACGAAGGGAACAGAAGAGAGAACAGTATCGTCAGGTAAAAGCACATGTTCAGAAGGAAGATGGTAGAGTGCAGGCTTTTGGCTGGAGTCTGCCTCAGAAGTACAAACAGGTAATGTATGAACATGGTAAGAGCATCTGATGGGAAAGGGTGAGAGAAGTATGCTTGGGCATGAAGGAATTGAAATACGTATCTTAAACCTGCTCATTTCCAGCTGCATGGACTTGGCACACAATTAGAGAAGTGCTGAGGGTGGTGGTTTTTAGGCTGTTTTCTAGAGCCCTGAAACTCAAATGAAATTCCTGAGTCTGTGAGAAGGTGTGGGGTCGCTGGGGTGGCCAACTATGTGGAACTTGAGGTACCCTGCTCTGCTTTAACCAAAACAGCTCTGTTTTAATATTTGAAGTTTGGTTTTGTTTTGTTTTTTGCTGCTGGCCAGTACAGGGATTGAACTCTGGACCTTGGTGTTATCAGCACCATGTGAAGATTTCATTTTTTAAAAAACAACATAAATTGTTTAAAAGTTTTTAAAACACCACTGGCATGCAACCTTTCAAACTGTTCACTTAAAACTTAGCTTAGGTCTTTGGGAACTTTACCTATCTACTCCATATTTTCTACCCCAAAAGACTCAGTACATTCATGTACACATAGACTTGTGTGCACATGCATGCATAAGTATGAATTAGTACCTCTCTACTGAGTTCCTGTGGTATCTTATTTTCTCTAATTGCTTCTTGATTTTCTGCTTATCTTTCAAATAAGCATGATAAAATCAACTCGAACTTGATTTCAAGGAGTAAATATGCAGCAGCAGTGCTTGCCCATGTCTCAGTGGTTCTGTAAGAAGTTCACTTTTGATTGGGCTTACCAGTGTGTCTCTCCCCCAACCCACCCCTCTGCATTATTAGGTAACCAATGGTCAAGGGGAAAATAAGATGAAAAACTTACCTGTTCCTGTCTATCTCAGACCTCTAGATGAGAAAGATGCATCAATGAAGGTAAGTTAATTGTGCAGCTAAAGGAGATATTTTCTGTACACTGGGTAGATTCTTTTTGTCCTAAAATCAAAAAAAGTTTATATACTATTTCTGTGGTGAGGTTATTGTTCATATTGTAGTTTTAGATTATATTAAAGACCTATATGAGGGTATTTCAAAAAGTTTGTGGAAAAATAGAATTAAAACAATATAAATGTTTTCATAAACTTTTTGAAGTACTCTCATATTTACTATCATTAGCTAGTTGAAGAAAACATGAAAAAATTCTAAACATCCCTAGAGAGGGTGACTTAATACTTTTTCCTTTTTTTTTTCCTTTTCATTTGAGAAGCTGTGGTGTGCTGTTGGAGTCAATTTATCTGGTGGGAAGACCAGAGATGGTGGTTCTGTTGTTGGAGCAAGTGTATTTTACAAGGATGTTGCTGGCTTGGATACAGAAGGCAGTAAACAGCGAAGTGCATCTCAGAGTAGTTTAGATAAGTTAGATCAGGAACTTAAGGTGAGTACGTGTACTAACATTTGACCTCCTGGTTTATGAAACTATTATCCAAAATTTACTACTGGGTTCAACTTCTAATTGGGATTACTATGCCCTTCCTTACCCAGCCCTCCCCTTTTAAATCAGTTTTATTGAGGTATAATTTATCTGTAGTCTGTGAGAAGTTTTTTTGCAGTGCAGATACTTCAAAGAATTTTGACAAATGTATACACTTATGTAACCACCACCACAACCAAGATACAAAGCATTTTTATCACCAATCTGCTTTAACTGCTAGTTTTTAATTTATTAATTAATATTCATAGGAGGTTGAATTTTACCCTTCCAAATAATCTAGAAATAAATTTTAAATAGTATTGCCTTTTATTGTAATAGCACAGCATTACAAATATTTGCACACACATATTGTTTAAAACATTCATTTTCCTTACTTTGCCTACATAGGAACAGCAGAAGGAGTTAAAGAATCAAGAAGAATTATCCAGTCTAGTCTGGATCTGTACTAGCACTCATTCAGCTACAAAAGTCATCATCATTGATGCTGTTCAACCAGGCAACATCCTAGATAGTTTCACTGTTTGCAACTCTCATGTTCTGTGCATTGCAACTGTACCAGGTAAGAGTAAGCTTCTCTCCATCCCTTCCCTTTCTTCCCACCATCTACACCTCTTATGTGGCAGGAACTGATTTGGCTTCTGTAGATGTAATTGTGTACCTTGCACTAATGGAGTCTGTGTTCTAGTTAGGGGAGATTGAAAATAAATTGGAAACCGTTGAATAAAGATATTTTTACCAACACCATGCTCTCCTAAGTGAGCTAATAGGCCAGCCCTGAATGAAGATGTTTTTAGATAGTAAAAAATATTATGAAGAAAATAAAATAATGGTAATATGGGAAAATAAGTGAGAAGGCAGAGGGCAAGAGAATGTTTAGATTGATTAATAAGGGAAGGTTTTCTAAAGTTCTGAATTAAATTTTTTATGGTATTAAAACAGTTTAAAAATTAAAGAGGTTCATGACATAGCCACACAAATGGAATATTATTCAGCCATAAAAAGGAATGAAGTTCTTTTTAAATATTTTATTTTTTTATTGTGGGAAGAAACTTAGTATGAGATTTATCCTCTTAACGATTTTTTTTTTTTTTTTTTGGTGGCTGGCAAGTATGGGGATCCAAACCCTTGACCTTGGTGTTTATCAGCACCGTGCTCTCCCAAGTGAGCTAACCAGCCAGCCCTATCCTCTTAACAAATTTTTAACTGTACAAAATATTTTTGTTGACTATAACTAGAAGTTCTGACACATGCTATAACATGGATGAACCTTGCAAATGTTATGCTAAGTGAAATAAGCCAGGCACAAAATATTATATGATTCCACTTATATGAAATATCTATATTAGGCAAACTCAGAGACAGAAGTAAATTAGAGGTTACCAGGGGTAGGGCAAGGGAGTGGGGGATGGGGAGTTATTGTTTAATGGGTACATTGTGTCTGTGTGGGATGATGGAAAAGTTTTAGAAATAGTGATCATGGCTACACAACATTGTGAATGTAATTAATGCCACTGAACTGTACACTTTAAAATGATTAAAATGGAAAATTTATGTTATATATTTATTTTACTATAATAAAAATTTTTAAGTGATATGAATAAAAGCAATTTTCTAAATAAAAAAACTGAAGAGAGTTATCTTTATATTGTAAATCAGTTTTTCAGTGTCTTACTAATCTCTTAAGGCACTATATATACTTATGGCAATTAATTTTAAACAGTAGTGGATAGAAACATATTTCAAATAGATAATTTAAAAACAATTTGTTTTGCTAACTTGTCAGATATAATTAGATCATTTTTAACCTCATGTGGCTGCTGAGGAGCTCATTAAGAACAGAAGTGTCATTTCTAACATTTTCATGTTGTTTGTTTACACTTGCATTAATAAAAGTATTATCTTAATTTTTTAGGGTCACATTCCCATTTTGTGAAGATTTGTTTAAATAATTTCGGGGGGATGGGCAGCTGGCCAGTCTGGGGATCTGAACACTGTGCTCTATCAACTGAGCTAATCAGCCAGCCCCCTAGTTTAAATAAATTTAATGCAACCATCCTGGCATTGTATTCAAGTAGCCATTAGTCTCACCGACACACTTATTTCAAACCTAGAGTTTCTTTAATGGAAAAAAAGTACTATTTATAGGAGTTGACTTAGCTGTTAAAAGAACATTTATTATATTTTTCAGGAGCACGAGAAACAGACTACCCTGCAGGAGAAGAACTTTCAGAATCTGGTCAGGTAGACAAAGCTTCTTTATGTGGAAGCATGACAAGCAATAGTTCAGCAGAGACAGACAGCCTATTGGGAGGCATCACAGTGGTTGGTTGTTCCACAGAAGGTGTGACAGGAGCTGCCACTTCTCCTAGTACCAATGGTGCTTCTCCAGTGATAGAAAAACCACCAGGTATATCTGTTCTCCTTACATGTCATCTGTATAGAGTCTGAGGTCGCCCCAGATGCCTCATTTGGGACTTAATTTAGATCTTAAAGTAAAAAGGATGAAAGAACTTGAAAGAAGATGCTGTAATGACTGTTAAACGTATAATCAGGAATTCTCAATTTCATGATACAGTGTGAAGGAGGGGGTAGGTGGAGTGGAATTCTATAGCACGGGTTTGTGTGGGGAAATTATTGGAGGGGGAGAGCTCAGACTTGGACTAGTTAGGGTGTTTTACTTATTTTTTAGAAATGGAAGCAGAAAATAGTGAGGTTGATGAAAATGTTCCAACAGCAGAAGAAGCAACTGAAGCCACAGAAGGCAATGCAGGGTCAGCCGAAGACACCGTGGATATCTCCCAAACAGGCGTGTACACAGAGCATGTCTTTACAGATCCTTTGGGAGTTCAGATCCCAGAAGACCTCTCCCCAGTATATCAGTCAAGGTATACTACCACTAGTACATCGGCAACTTAGGAAACTGGGTTAAGTACACAAATAAAAAAGGAACCAAAATAATTTCAACCAGCTAAAATATTCCCACTAATTTGCATCATTGTGGGGAACTAAAAGATGTTGTTTCCTATTTCCACTGTCTTCATCTATTCCCTCCCCTTCAGTCTCTCTGGATATTTTTTCCCCACCATCTCTTCTCTACTCCTTCCAACTTAAAAAAAAAAAATACTGTCTATAAAATATATTAGTCAAAATCTTCCTGGTCATTCTCTCCTCTAGAGTGATTTTTTTAAAATTGCTTTACTCACTGTCTCCATTCTATTAACAACTCTTTGCTGTTTTAATCCCTACCCCTACTCTCGCTCCCACTCCAGTTATCAGCAAAATTGGCCATTGTTTAAATTTGTCATTGTTTGAGTTTCCCATGTGAGCTTGAATGTCCTTTTTGAATTCAGTTTTCATGAAAACATTTCATTAGAAAACAATTTGTTTTAGATTCTTCCTTTAAAGGGTTGGCTAATCTAGACCCATTTAGTGAATTCTTTCATTTTCTTTCCTGCCCTCAAGATGGGGATCTCTCTAAACTGGATCTTTTTTACAGTTTAATATTCTACTTCTTAGTGTATAAAGCAACCAAGAGTCTACTGGCATTTAAGTTTTAATTTAAGAATAAAATCATGCTATGAATTTGATAACCCAGTTATATATATTTTATCAAATGAGCCCTGATGATCCAAAAAGGTTTTGTGATAGAATGTGAACATATTTTGGTTTATTAATTTGTTTTAGAAAATCCTTTATAGGGCTGGCCCGTGGCTCACTCAGGAGAGTGTGAGGCCCTGGGTTTGGATCTCATATAGGGATGGCTGGTTTGCTCACTTCGGAGAGTGTGGTGCTGACAACACCAAGTCAAAGGTTAAGATCCCCTTACCAGTCATCTTTTTAAAAGAAAGAAAAGAAAAGGAAAAAAAGGAATCCTTTATATATCACCCTTATGTATGTGTTGGGGGGGAGGGGTTTATAACAAACCATCTCTCCCTCCTATCTCCCCATGAGAAGAAACAATCATAAAATTCAAAATACCTTTAAAAGAGAGCCACAATTGTAGTCTGGGAATTAACTGCTTTGTTTCATTACCACGTCCTACTCCCTTATCTGCACCTTGGGCCTCCTAGTTTGTTAATGTTATCATTGGTACAATTGTTGAAATAGTTCATGGTTGAAATAGTTCATGTAAGCATTTAACTTTGGCTTTTCTTGAACGTTAGTGTCTTTTTTTTAACTATAAACTTAAATGTAGAAATGTTCAGTCCGTGAAAACTATAGCTAAGCATACTCAGATTATTTTCCTTTTGCCCCACCTTCCCAGTAATGACTCAGATGCATATAAAGATCAAATATCAGTATTGCCAAATGAACAAGACCTGGTGAGAGAAGAAGCCCAGAAAATGAGTAGTCTTTTACCGACTATGTGGCTTGGAGCTCAAAATGGCTGGTGAGTGCCAACACTTTCAATGTTAGAATAACTTTAGTCTTTTACTTTTGTTTTTCAAATCAGAAGATAAATAAAATGTGGTAAATACAAACTGTGTATTAATGTGAAGAATTTTATATACACACAATTGGAATTTTATACACACAAAAATATGTTCTAACTACCTCATAAACTGGACTTGCATTGGTTCTAAATGGTAAACCGTATTGTTTCTTTGCCACAGAATGTTCCCTTTGTGTAATATTCTTAGAAGAAGAGGTAAATAAGATTTTAAAATCTGTGTGTTCCAGAAATAGAAGGTCCTGAACAGAAGAGACAGAGAATTTTTTTTTTTTTTTTTGGTGGCTGGCTGGTACAGGCATCCAAACCCATGACCTTCGTGTTATAAGGCTGCGCTCGAAGAACCTGAGCTAAGCAGCCAGCCCTAGGGAATTATTGATGTATAGAAGGTTTATATAGGCTATGTGTTGGCAGGAAATACCAGGGATTAAACTAATATGTTTGGCTATAGGAAGGCCCGATCCCAAACATAACATTTTAGTAGACTTACTAGAATAAATCACCATCTGAAAGCTCAGAGGATAATAACTAACATTATATGGTTTGGTCCAATAATTTGAAATTTGAATTTCATATAAATCTCACATGTCACAAAATACTCTTCTTTTGATTTTTCCCCCAACCATTTAAAAATGTAAAAACTATGCTTGGCTTACAGGCTGTGCTAAAACAGTAACAGGCTGGATTTGGTCTGCAGGCCATAGTTTGCCACTCCCTGATGTGAACCACTGTGTCATCCAAAAGTTATATAGCTCAGCGTAGTAGAGAAGGTAACTCAAAAAATTAAGGGTTTTAGCCAAGTTTTCTAAAGAGTGCAGTAGCCTGAGGCTAACTGACTGCATTATATTAGTTGTGGCTTTTCAGTCTTCATATGTTTTTGTTTGCTTAAGCAGCCTATTTCTCTGCCTTAGACCTACCCTTACTCTCATTTTTGTTTTCTAACCGTTGTACAAAAGCAGCAGCACCCTTTCCTGAAATTTATGTTACTCTTCTTTCCTCCTGAATGAACTTTGTAGTCATTATTAGATTTAGGCAATGACTTGATGTTGTCTATGGCTTACCAGTCTTGACTTTGTTCTTGCAGTTTGTATGTCCATTCATCTGTAGCCCAGTGGAGGAAATGTCTCCATTCCATCAAACTTAAAGATTCGATTCTCAGTATTGTGTAAGTTTTATTTTTGAAATTCTTCCTTTTAAAACTATGTATTTTGGTAGACTTGAAGACTATTAAAGTTAATGTATATTTCATGACTAAGTCAGTGTCCAGTTTTTTTTTTTTTTAATGGAACCATTTTTATGGAACTAGAGAAGTTGAGTGAGAATAAAACTCTGTAATAGAAAGTAAAATAAAAGGCTTTAAGTAGAAGAGAAAACATGCCATGTTGATTTCTCACCTTACTGTGTGTTTGTAGGACTTCAGGGAGAGAACCAATACCTATTAATTTATATTTGTTTTAGACTATTCTTTATAGTTTGTGAATCTGTTGTTTGGAGCATTGATTTACTAGTTCTTTTCTATATGTTGGTTATCAGAAATCAGACAGTGTGTCTTTTAAGTCCACAGTGCTGACTCCCAGCACTGTGATTAGTTCCACTCAAGGTGTGGAACCACTCAAAGTGTTGAGTGGTTAGTTCCACTTAAGGTGTGTATCGTGTGATCTGTGGAGTTTGTGTCGACTGCGGTGAGAGGAGGAGCTTGGGCCAGAAAGTGTAACAACTGAGATACCGCACATGCTGTTTATATTTAGTTCAGCAGACAGTTTTCATAGCAAAACATTCATATCAAAGAGAGCAATGGGTTCATTTACATGTTCTGGTATAAGCTCCTCATCTCATCACACATGAGCCCGTTGAGAGGCTGTGAACTAAGTAGCATGTGGTCCGTTCTGTATTCTGGAATGGAGAGTTCTGAAATCCCTTTTCCTGTTTGCAGACACGTAAAAGGCATTGTGTTAGTGGCCCTGGCTGATGGTACCCTTGCAATCTTTCACAGAGGAGTTGGTGAGTGGTTATGAATATGTAACGTGTGCACTAATTTGTCATTTGGCAAAGCATTTTCAAGCAGATCAGCTTGTTATGTTTTAAAGAAATGATAATAGGAGAAAGAATAAAGGTTTAAACTGAATGCTAGCAATGTGCAACATCAGAAAATATATGAGTGCTTGTGTGGAGGTATACATTAACAGTATACCTCAGGAAAAATATATTCATCATAATAAACAAGTAGTTTAATGGTTTTTTTGGCATCTTGTATAATGTGATATGGAGGCATTTGTTTTTTATTCATATATTTATTCAATTAGGAGAAATTTGGTGAGGATATTTTTTTCTTTTGTCCTGTTTTAAAAATAACTGACATCCACTTACATTTGGAAAGTTTTTTAAAAGAATTTCTTATTGGGGGGCCGGCCCAGTGGCGGACTGCTACAGTGCGCCGCTTGGGAAGCGCAGCGGCGCTCCCGCCGAGGGTTCGGATCCCACATACAGACCAGCCGCTCACTGGCTGAGCGAGGTGCGGGGGCAACACCAAGGGTTGCGATCCCGTTGCCAGTCCCGGTCCGGTACGGGTGCGACACTGAGGGTTGCGATCCGTTGCTGGTCACAAAAAAAGAGACAAAAAGGAAAAAAAAAAAAGAATTTCTTATTGGGTAACACCAGTTTATTTTTGTCATGTTATTTATAGTCTTCCCCTTTAAAACCATTGTTTCTACCATCTACAGATGAAGGGGTGGTGGTATGAGAAAGCCTACATTGAGTGAATTAAATTAAGGGAATTTAGTGTGTGTCTCTTCATAATGCCTTGGTACATGTTTCAACCAAAAAATGACATTTCATTTTCTACCCACTAGATTGGTAAGTAGATAAGGGAAATATTATGAAAACAGAGATACACTGAATTTGGTTTTTAGCAAGGATTTTCCCAAAGTCTTATATCCTTTTAGGCTTGGAGAAATGTGGGGTAGATGTTACTTAGGTGCTTTTGTAACTGATTAGTACCTAGAGATTGCTGGTTAAGACTCCACATTGTCAAAGAGTGAGAGGGCTCTGTTCTACCTTGTTGAGTCCCTTTACAGACTTTATCTATGTTTAATCTGCAAAGCAATTTATGAGGAAGGTTCTGTTGTCACCCTCATTTTATAAATGGGGAAACTGAGGCATGGAAGCTTTTTTTTTTTTTTAGTTGTTCTTGTTCACTCAGCTAGTAGGTGGAAGAACCTAGAAAAAAATGGAATGATAAATGTTTTAGTAAACTAAATCCAAAGTTATATTGACAGAACAAGACAGACAAAATACATTTAGTAAGGATTGAAGTAAAATTCTGCATTTGGGTTCAGAAGAGCAAGATATGAGAGACATGCCTGAAGAGTGAGAATTTCTTAAAGATTGACTATGAACTCAATATGAATTAGTTAAGGCCTTAAACCTCATAGAAATAAAGTGTTCAGAACAGGGCTGGTGATAATCCTGCTGTACTCTGCCAGACAGACAGCATATTCAATGGACATCAACAAAGAGGAGGTAGAGTGAAGGGTCTGTAAACTGTGATGGGTATAAAAAACATTCCAAGGATGCTTGGTTTTGAAATAAAACATAGAGCTGTAACAAAGAAATATGGACTGGATTTATTCTTTGTTTCCACTGGGTAGAACTGTAGACCAATCAATGATTACATACAAGGAGGCAGACCTTAACTAGGTATGGGGAATATTTTTTAATTATAGCAGTCTGAAAGTGGAACAGCTGCAGCGATATATTTTCTTTCACTGAAATTGTTCAAGCAAAGCTAGCAAAGCAAAACAAGCTTCAGGTGGTTGGTTCTCATCTGAATTTCTATTCTAATTCTAAAATTATTATAAACAGATAACTTGTAACTGACTTTTCACATCACTGCTTTTGAGAGCAAGTTTTAAAGAGGGTCCAGGTACTTACTGGGTAGCAGGTTGGATCAGATGACCTTTGAGGTCTCTTCCAACTTTACATTTGTAGAATAAGAGAACCCAGTCTCTGCAAATAAAAGATTTACTTACTACATAGTACTTTGTGTGCTTTATCAATAAATTTAATTATACCCCTGAATATAATGTTTCTTGTGTTGAAATTGAGTAAAAGGTGGTATGCATTAATTATAATCTATTTCTTATTTTAAAGACGGGCAGTGGGACTTGTCAAACTATCACCTCTTAGACCTTGGACGGCCTCACCATTCCATCCGATGCATGACTGTGGTACATGACAAAGTCTGGTGTGGCTATAGAAACAAAATCTATGTGGTTCAGCCAAAGGCCATGAAAATAGAGGCAAGTTAGCCTATGTTTTCTGTACTTACTGAATTTTTATTACCCAAAGGCTATAAGACTATAATTATTTTCAGCTTCTTTAGAGATTGTTTTCCGACACTGTGTGTTTTAGGGCACTTCAACAATATATTTGGATGTCTTAACTTTCTGTGTTACTTTTCTCTTGCCACTTTTGACTGTGAGGGTAGGAAGTGGCTTTTTATCCCATTCCCTTCCCTAGATGTTCCAAAGTTAACCATTTGGTGTTATTTTTCATATCTATTCCTTATATCCAGATATATATATAGATAGATATCAGGGTACTTCAAAAAGTTCATGGAAAAATAGAATTAAAAGATAATACAAATCTTTCCATGTACTTTTTGAAATACCCTGTACACACACATAATGCAGCAATGTGGGTTCCTTTTTGTTTAATTATAAATAGGATCTTCATGCATTGCTCTGCAACAACACAAAATCCCAAGAACAAAATCTTTCTGTTGAACACTGGTACATATAGTATGGATGTGCCAGTATTGCTTTCATAAGTTGATATTCTGTACAGTGCTAAAGTCCAGCATCCTTTAGTTCCGTGTTCTTCGGTTTGGCTTGCATTCTAGAATGAAAGCAGTTGTGTATAGAAGAATAATCATATTTAGTAAACAACATTTAGGCTCCTCTTTTAATATACAGCCTGCTAAGTAGTTGTGCAGGTTAGCACAGTTTTTAAACATGACCTCCTATGTACAAAAGTAACTTTGTGATTGGACAATCTCTCCTAGAAATCATTTGATGCACACCCCAGGAAGGAGAGCCAAGTGCGGCAGCTTGCGTGGGTGGGTGATGGTGTGTGGGTCTCTATTCGTTTGGATTCCACACTCCGTCTCTATCATGCACACACTTATCAGCATCTACAGGATGTGGACATTGAGCCTTATGTGAGCAAAATGTTAGGTAAGCTTCCAAAGTGTTTTATCTTTGCAAATCAAAGAATGTTTTATTTTTAAATTGTCAAAAAATGCTGGATAGAACCAATGTATAAGTTGTCTCAGGAAGAGTGAACTGTTATCACTGAAAGTGTCAGGCAGATGCTGCAGTTGACCTCATGGTTCTTGACAGAAACTTGGGATCATTTTTGACTCCTTCTGTCTTATTCCCCATATCTAATCCATCACTAGTAACTGTCAAGTCTGCCTCTGAAAATATCTTAAATCTTAAATATCTTAAATATCTTCTTAATCTCTACCACTATCCCCGTAGACCAGGCTACCATCCTTTCCCCCAGATAACCATGAGCCTCCTAACTGGTCTACCTGTTTCCATTCCAGTCTGTTCTTTGCATAGTAACCAGTGTACAGATATTACCTTGACACATTTCCACTCTTGCCTTTATGTGAAGTGACATTTTGTCCCATGACCAAGAGACCTTACATGGTCTGGACCACTCTCCTTGCTCACTCTCTTCTGCCCACACTGACCCACAACTCAACCAATTGCTTCCCATTTAGGGGCCCTCACCTGTGCCATATCCTCTGCCTGGGAAGTTCTTCTTGGTCCTTTTTTACTTAGCTTTCAGGTCATAGCCTATATGTCATATCCAGGAGAGATCTTCATTTAGGTCCTCTCGTACTTTTTCTTCATGGGGTTATCATTACTGTGATTGTGCAGGTATCATGTGATTCTTGTTTACTATCTCCCCCCCAAGACCATTAGCCCCGTGAAGGGCTGGGACCATCTCTGTCTTGTTTCCTTGCTGTACTGTTAGCACCTAATCTAGTGCTATATGACTATTAGAGATGTCATAAAGGATTCCTTTAATGAAGACAAGTTGAACTGGATCGGTGGTTTTTAACCTTTTTAGGATCACTGTTCTCAGAGAATGTACCAATAGCTATATACAGTCATGCATGTGAGCACACACACACAAATTAATTTCAGAGATATACTGTATAGCTGTAGGTTAAAGATTCCTAGCTTAGACTGAATGATAGTGAAGGCTTTAACACTGTGATTCTGTGATCATGCCCTCAATTCTTGTAAGTAGAACTTACAAGTGATTAATGCTCTTGTCTTACATCTATTACTGTTTAATCATTTTGCCTCTCAAATCCCTGAAAGATCTGTTGTAAAAATTCTCTTGAAATGCAAAAATGCATCCATTTGCCCTAAATTGTTTATGTGTGATATCATAAAATTTTTAAATTGCTTTAGAACCTAAATATATAAATGAGTAAAAAGTATAGGTTTTGTTAGCAAAGATTGGTTTTTATCTGTATAAAGAAATGAAAAGCAAAGCAGACTTTCTCCACTTACAAAATCAAAGGACATTTGATTTCCCAAACAAGTAAACTTTGTCTTTTGCTGAAATTTTTTGTTTTGTTTTGTGTTTGTGTTTGATTTTGCCACTCCTTACTTAAATCCTGTATCATTTTCTGATGTACTTATTTCCTGTGTACCTTCCTTCTGACTGATAATGTAATGCTGGCCACTTTTAGGATTTTCTTTTTCCATTAACCCTGAATTATTAGATTTGAAGTGCACCTTCAGGAAACATCCATCTAGCTCTGGTCACATTTCCTCTCTGTTATATTAATCCAGCTACTCTAAGGGACTTGGAATCTAAAATACCATGTGCTTTAGTTTCTCAATAAAATGTTCCCCCCTCCCTCCCATACAGGTACTGGAAAACTGGGCTTCTCTTTTGTGAGGATCACAGCTCTTATGGTGTCTTGCAATCGTTTGTGGGTGGGGACAGGAAATGGTGTCATTATCTCCATCCCATTGACAGAAAGTAAGTATATTTTTATGTAACTGTCACAGGGCTAATAGGAAAGTTGCAGGAAATAGTTATGACCAGAATTCAGGTAGAAGGAAGTGTTTAGATATTAGCAAATCTGTGGTAACTGAGAAAATCAAGCTGATGGCAAAGACAAAGCTACTACTGTTCCTCCACTCTTCCTATGAAACATAAATTCTAGAGAATAACAGTTTCCATGTATCAGGACGAATATTGTAATTAAAAGTTTTTCATTGTGAGAAGCTCTTTTTCTCAATTCAGGACTCACAGTCCTATTTCATCTTTGAAATAAAGGTTGAAGTCTATTTTTCTTCTACTTTATTACACCAGTATCCAGAAGCACTCCCTAGTTTTTCATATCTCCCTTGCAGATAGTTTAGGATATTGCATTTGTCCTAGCTGAGGTTTAAAAACGTTGCAGGAGAAGTTTCTCAGAAGGTCAGCAAGCCTTTCCTTATGCTGGACATAATCCATCCATCTCTCTATTTGAAAAAAATATGGTTTATTTTTTTTTTGAACAAGATGTACATTGTATGTTTCTCATATGATCTTCCATTACATTGATCATCCATTAAGTTTTTTTTTGTGTTGCAAAATTCATGGGCAGGGAATGCTTTGAAAATAAATGCCATAAGTCCATAAAATAAGTTAGTAAATACACACCTCAGAATCACCCTACCTTTTTTCAGGAGAAAGGGAGGGAGAAGGACTAGAAGGTGTGTTTGGAACCTTTAAAGAACCCAAGTTCTTAATCCCAACTGTCTTTTCTGCAATTACTTACAAATCTACATGTTTAGACCACTTCCTATATCCTAAGAGATTCCAGCATCCCCAGAGTTCATTTCAATTCCTTTACCAGAAAGAGTTCCATTTCAGCATAGTTATTTGAACAGGATTTAAAAAAAAAAAAAAACATACAAAGAAAAATAGAGGGGAAATTTTAACATTTAGAAAATGGTTCACCTTGGGCCAGCCCATGGCTCACTTGGGAGAGTGGTGCTGATAACACCAAGGCCACGGGTTTGGATCCCTATATAGGGATGGCCGATTAGCTCACTTGGGAGAGCGTGGTGCTGACAACACCAAGTCAAGGGTTAAGATCCCCTTACCAGTCATCTTTAAAAAAAAAAAAAGAAAATGGTTCACCTTAAATACTTGGTATTTTGATTCAGATTCACTAAAATTGCTTTCCAATTAAGAAAACCAAAATCACAGTAAATCAAATTGTCGTTTTTGGGCAGAGATATTCTTATAGAGGCCTTGGTTAAGAACTTTGTGTTACTTGGTATTATGCCAAGTGGGATTTTGTTAATTTTGTAGGAGCTTTGAGTGCCAGGTTAGAGGACGCTGAGAGTGGTGGCTCACAGTAATTCTTCTCCTCCCTGTCATGCACCTCTCCATATCCCCTTTCCTCCTTTCTCACTTTAGCCGTAATCCTCCACCAGGGACGTTTACTGGGGCTGAGGGGTAAGTGCAGATCCTGAACCAAACCCTTCTTCCTGGCTTCTAACAGCCACTGTGAGGCTGTTCCCACTTCTCTAGAATAATTTTTGAATGTTCCTAAATGTCATCCACTTGCAGTCACTGCATTGCGGCAGGTTTTTGTTTTTTTTTAAATGTTTGTTACATGGCCACCAAACGCAGCTTGATCTATTTATCATCTTTTGTTGCAGCTGAACTTTCTTTCAGTCTTTCTTTTCCTTCCAATAAAAACATGAAACATCTCTTAAAACTGTCATTAATCTACATTGTTTACTCTTGTTACCAATCATGTTTCCATCATTCACTTACTCGCCCATGGAACGGGGATGTTTTGTGAGTCTGGTCATTCTACAGTAATCCAGCAAACCATCGGTCTGGTGTAAATAAAAGCTACCCTGTTGCAGTGGCTGTATTCTTTTAAGCACAGCTTTTTACCCTCCCCAAGGGAAATATACTTATCATCGGGGAGAAAAATCAGAAGATAAACTATAAAGAAAGATTTTATTTAAAAATATATCTATCTACTTTAGACTTTATAATGGTTAGTTTTCTAAAATGGGGATTAAAAAACAAAACAGACACATCTAAGATTCAACTCTATTCTTTTTTATTAACTAAAATGATTTTTAAAAAATCAATACATGTGTTTAAAGAGTAAGCTTAGTTATTGCTAGACTGGCAAAATCCCCTACTCCATTTACTGAGGTACTTAAAAATAACTAGCATGCTATATCTCTTTTTTTTCCAGCTTTGTCTTGAATTGGCATTGCTGCCCTTGTTTTATCTCAACTGGCTGTAGCTTTTACATAATATCATAAGGATTAATCAGTAACGTGTTACATCATCACTGTTTTCTAGGGGAAAATATTTGATATTTGGTTTTTCTGTTGCAGCAAATAAAACCTCAGGAGCACCAGGAAATCGTCCGGGAAGTGTAATCCGTGTATATGGTGATGAAAACAGCGATAAAGTGACTCCAGGGACATTTATACCCTACTGTTCAATGGCACATGCACAGCTTTGCTTCCATGGGCACCGGGATGCTGTGAAATTCTTTGTGGCAGTCCCAGGTGAGCTAGATTATTCTGTTGAGGTGTTCGAATTGTCTCTCTTCTGCCATACCTTGGTTCCACTACCTAGTCTGGTGTGAAGTACTGGAATTAGGTAATTTCAGTGTAATACATGAAGGAAGTTCTGCAATGGAGGCGTGAATAAAGTGCTATAGGGATTCTCAAGTGAAGTTATTCTGGAATCTCTCCCCTACCCTCAAAACCAAATTTCTTGATTTTTATTTAAGAGACTTGCTTACCTTTGAAAAGCAATGGTATTATTTTGTTACAGCAGAATGCCAAAATGGTCCTGTCCTAATGATGGGAATCACTAGAAAGAAGTTTCCATCATGAGGGCTGCATGCAGGAAGAGATGGGTACCTTTAGCAGTGTTGTGATAAAGAGCAATGGATTAGGAGCCTGGGGGTCTGAGCTCTCTGCCGCTTGCCCTTGAGCAGTCACGTTTGAGACTGATTTCTTCGTTTTCTAAGTGGATGTGATTAATATCTGCGCTGCCTGCCTCATTTGTTGTGAAAGTTAGTGAAATTGCTATTGGGAACTATAAAGCACTGTGAGACAAAAGGTGGTAGTATTGCTGTCCAGTGAAAAATGTTCTGTCCGTTGAGAATACTAAAATGATATTGCTGACCTTCTATAAGCAAGACCCATGTTTTGAGTATTTTTTTTCCTGTAAGACACAAGTTCAGGAGATATACAAGGTTCAGATCTGACTTTGTCATATTAACTAACTGTGTGATGTAGAAATGGTGGTGTCTCAGTGTACTAGGGTTCTCCAGAGAAACAGAACCAGCAGGGTTGGGTGGGTGGGGGTGTGTGGAGAGAGAGAGAGATTTTAAAGAATTGGCCACATGATTATGGGGGCTGGCAAGTCTGAAATCTGCAGGGCAGGCCAGCAGGCTGGAGACCCAGGGAAGAGCTGATGTTGCTGCTCAAGTCTGAAAGCAGTCTGGAGGCAACATTTCCCTTCCCCTGGGGTGGGAGGGTGGTGGCTAGAGCTCAGCCTTTTTCTTTTAAGGCCTTCAACTGATCAGAAGAATTATAGCAGATAATCTGCTTTATTCAGAGTCTGCTGATTTAAACATTAGTCACATCTAAAAAATACTTTCACAACAATATCTAGACTGGTGTTTGACCAAATATCTGGTCACATAACCTAGCCAGGTTGACACATAAAATTAACCACTACACTCATTTTCCCAGGGGTGTTCCAAAGATTGAATGATTAAATGTACACAGGGCAGGGGCTGACATATAGTACCTTAACCAATTATTCACTTACTCTTAACATGATAATGCACTTCCTGAAATCTCATTTGTATATTTTATATATTTGGTCATTTCCTAAGGATAAATTCCTAGAAATGGAATTGCTGGCAACTGTTTTTCTTGCCCTTTTTAAAAAAGAAATGTCACAGAATCCTTTTTTTTTTTTTTTTTTTTTGTGACCGGTAAGGGATTGCAACCCTTAGTGATCACTGGTGTCACCCGCACCGCGCTCAGCCAGTGAGCGCACCGGCCATCCCTATATAGGATCCGAACCCGCAGCAGGAGCGCCACTGCGCTCCCAGCGCCACACTCTCCTGAGTGAGCCACGGGGTCGGCCCCACAGAATCCTTTTTGAATCTTCTCTATATTCTTCTCTAATCCCATTTCCTTCTCCCTTTCCTCTCCATCTGTAACCACTGTCTTGAAGTTGACATGTATCCTTCTGCCTGTGTTTTTGTATTTTCACTGTTCGAATATATCTATAAATAATATATTTTTTGTGGTTTTGAACTTTACTTAACTTTTATGTTTCATATGCAGTCTTCTGCAACTTCTTAATTTTTGAGATTTATTAATGTTTATACATAAAAATCTAGATCATTCATTTAACTCTGTATTCTCACATCTGAACAAATGTACTACATTTTATTTATTCCCCTATTGATGATGGACCTCTAGGTCTCTTCTTCCTTTTTTTTTTTTTTTTTTTCCCTCTTTTACCATTGAAAACAAGACTGCAGTGGAACTTCTAGTGCATATGTGCAAGACTTTTCTGTTGGGTATAAATCTAAAAGTGTAATTGACAACATTACTATTTGTTGTGAGGCCAGTTGGCCCTAAGGATTAAACCATTCTGGTTAGTTTTATTATCAACTACTGTTCTCTTGCTCCTGTGGCAGACCTAACTAATTTTTTTAAGTGTATTGCATCATATCACTGTGTCCTGCTAGCTCCTGTGTAGTTTGAGCAAAGGACAGCAGATTCTGGCAAGGAAAAAAATATTCCACAGTCAAAGCTTTCTAAGAGTGAGGCCTTAGAGCTTGTTTATAGTGTGAATAATATTTAACTGTTTCTCTCTTTCTACCATTTCATCCCTAAGGATTCTACCTTAGAACTTAATTAAGTTTTAGAAGAAAAGGCATATTTATCAATGATTTTATGTGTATAATCTAAATTAAAAGCAAGATGTACTTAAATATCAGAGGAAAGCCATAAACTTGAAGTTAATTTAAATGTTAATTTTGAATATGTAAACTCATAAGACTTAAATGGAAGACTTTTTTCAGTCTCTTAAAGAAATATTTACACTCCCTTTCAGAGGAATGACCTTTCTACTGTCCCTCAGATCAAAAGATGTAGATTGTAATAGTTTGAAGCAGGCACCTAAGTCCCACCTTGTCACACATATCTCATACTGGGTATTGGGCCTGTTCCTGCTTTGGTACAAACAAAATTGCTTTACTTAGATTTTCAAATTGGGCTCTTATAACTTTCCTATGAATGTTTTCTGATTACACAGAGCCTTCTAGCATCCCCAGTACTTTAGTTGTACTTTAGAATGTACTTACCTTTTTATTTAACTCTCAGAAAATAGTCAGAAAAAACAACAGTCTCCCCCAACCTCATCTGTGATTACTAATATTTACTTCTGTTCCTATGTGAAATAGGTCAAGTCATCAGCCCACAAAGTGGCAGTAGTGGCACAGATCTAATAGGTGACAAAGCAGGGCCATCCGCGCAGGAGTCTGGCAGCCAGACGCCCGTGAAATCTATGCTTGTCATCAGTGGAGGAGAGGGCTACATTGACTTCCGAATGGGTAAGTCATTCTTTCTGGGAGCTTGGTTTCCCCTGTGTTCTTGTATGTTACACACAGTAAATAAGCAACCACTCTGATAATGATTTCTAAGAGGGCTTCTTTAAATTCTTCACTTGGGAAAGGATTTTTTTTCTCTTTTTTTTGGGAGGGGGGTGTTAGTATTTATTTTCATACCGAAATATATTTGTTTGAAGAAGCATTAGAAATAGCAGAATATGGACATATGTTGAATTTTATGTGAGGAGCCTAAGATTTGGAGTCAGAAGGCCTAGAACAAATCATTCAATCTCCCAGAGCCTCAGTTTCCTCAACTGCAAAATAGAGAAATAAAAATACTTCATAAAGTGTTGTTTGTATCAAAATTGATTTCATTTGTTCATTTTTTCAACTTATAAATATTAATTGCTCATCTACTATGTGCCTGTCAGCCTTAAACTTGAGATACGGAAATATATCAGACAAAGCTCCTTCCAATAGATTATAGAACAGTACAGGGATAGAGACATGTTAATAAATTAAAATGTTATAGATGTTCTGGTGGGTATTGGGCAGTTCTTTCTAGGGGATGGGAGAGAAGGAAGTCAAGAAATGATGCTTGGGGTGACTCAGCACTGAATAGTGTTAGTGTAAAGGATTGAGTTGGGTAATGGGCTGGGGCGGGCTGAGGATTGCAATTCCAAGGTAAGACAATAGCTTGACCAAAGGTTTAGAGATTTGAAACCATCTTAACTGAAGAAAAACCGTTTTAAAATGACAGGAGCATGGAGAAGAAAGTACAAATTTCTAGTCTAGAAAGGTGGTGGTTGTGGGGAGCTGAATTATGGGAGGTCTTTCTGTTCCAAATTAAGGAGATTGCACTGTGTCTTTCAAGCAAAGGAGAACTATTAGAAGACTTTAAATAAAGGAGTAATGTGATTAGATTTGTGTGGAAGATTGGAGGTTCAGGGCTAAAGACAGGGAAATAAGTTAGGAAAAAATGAAGCATGGTGGTTAATTATTAACGGGATGTGGGGAAAGAGGGATTGATCCATTCACTCAGAGCTGGGGACTGTCAGAACAGGAGAAGCAGATCCAGAGTTCAGTGTTGGACATGTTGACTTTGAAGAGCATGGTGGAAGATTTCCACTGGACTTTTGGGTATGAGGGTCTTATATTTTAGGAGGGAGGGATCTGGGGGCTTTCTGCATGCAGTGGTACTAAAAGCCATGAGGGCTAATGAGTTCACCCAAGGAGAGTATGTAGGGGCTAAAAAAGAAGAGGTTACAGTAGAACCCTGAATTAGTATTTCATTTAAAGTGTCATTAGAGCTTACAGAGGGATCTAAAAAGGAATGGCCAGAGAGGTACAAAGAAAGTATGGAGAAATGATACTTGTGAAACAGTAGTGCTTTATAAACTGTAAAGCACTGTACAAATATAAATTTATTTGCTGTAAGTAAACAGATCTCTTGGACTGGCCTAAAATCTCAGTGATTCAAAAAGCACCCAAATATATGGCACTAAATGGTTTTAGAGAATCTAATAATGTTGTAGATCAGTGGCAAATACTTGTCTTAGATATGAATTCTGTAAAAATATAGTATAAAATTTAGGGCCATGTAAATGACAGTGTGCTACAGGTGATTAGTGTAAACCAGAATATCTGATGCAAAAGACTTACTGACACAAATTGAAGCATGGAGGGGTGTTAATGTTAAGTTTAGAAATTGATCCCAGTGATGTCAGCAGGAATGGAGTCATTTCAAAATGTTTTAAATAATTGACTATTGGTATAAAATTCCTTCATAGAGAGAAATTGTAGAGACTCCACTTTGCTGGAGTGATTTTTGTGGTTCAGTATGGCAGTTGGAACCATAATAAGGAATATGTTAATAAGCTCTCTGTGGTTTTCCCATTTCTACTAAAAATTTCTTCCATTGTGGATCCTGAAAATAGCATAAAAATTGCTTAACTAGGTTTGGCAGTATCTCTGGTTAATCCAGCCTGAAAAATAGACTTATCTTTGAGCATAGGCTAATTTTAAGTCACGATATGCTTTTTTAAAAAATTCAATTTGATCTTTTTTTATTCCATTTTCTTTTCCATTTCCTGTAATATTTTATTGATGAGAAATTGACCTCAACAGTCCCATTTTATAATGATTTAACTTAAATCTTAGGATATAGAGACCCAAGGAGACAGAATAATTTTTTATAAATAGAATCTTTAAAAAAAACAACTGAAAAAACAAATGCAATGACCTCTTGTTTCAGCCAATTAATTTGTCATTATCATTGTAAGTTTTTAAATTTAAGAGTCAAACTTAGTTTTTGTACATTCTAACCACCTGGTTATATTTCAGCTCAGAAACTGGATTTTGTCCTGAGTGTGCTCATCTCTATAGTTTGACATTGCTGTGAAAAGACCATGAAGGGATGGATAAAGGAGAGTTTAGCCTGAAGTGAAAACTGTAGATATTTAGAATTTTTTCTTTTCTGCTGTTTTTAGTCAACAGTATCAATATTTTCTTTTGTCCAGCTGAAATTCAGGTGGGGCACATTACAAAATTCCAGTAGATCAGTGGACTGCCTTCGTTCCTTGGTATACACCTTTTTAGGATTCTACTAAAGAATCCATCCCACTAGACATCTTGTCACTGGGTTGTGCCAAAATAACCCTGCTCTGCCACAACCATGCCAATTAATGTGAACTTGTGAGGAGGAGTGTGGTAGCTGCACTGGGCCTTGGAAGCCCATGTCTTTGATCAGGATCTCATTTATCACATTCTTTCAGCTAGCTCGCAGAGAACCTGTATGTAGCCTGTCTGTTACCCAACTTCTTCGTTTCTTCATCTTCACCATACACTGTTAATTCATAGCTTACCCTAAACTTGAAAATTGGAAGAAAACCCAGTGTGGTAGGTAGGCCATCTTATAGTGCTGAAGGGAGACAATTTCAGTTTTTATATTTTTGTGTCAGTTATCTTCGATTGGAAACTTTTACTCTTATCTCTGAAAATAAGCAGGAGTTATTTGGGTTTAGTTAATTTGTGTGCTTTATACCCATGATTGTGCATTTACAGCAATATTTAGTCTCAATTCTTAGTTCAAGTAAATAAGAGTAGACTGTCCATTTTGGATGAACACAGAATTGGACGGCTTTCCTTTCTTAGCTTCCCATTTCTGTTAATGTCAGTATGCAGACATATTGGGATGACTTTCCAACACAGTATAGTGAACTCACTTTTACAAATGTCTGAAAAGTGAGTTAACCTTTTCAAAAATCAGACAGTGAAGAATGTGACTCGTGATATTTCTTTTACTGTGTTCTCTGCATTGGAAATTAGACAGGTTGTGTGCATCTTGTTCACAGACTAACCTTGAGCACTATGTTTGATTCACATCATTCTGTATTTACTGTGCTCAACCTAACTCGAGTCTCCTTATCATCCTCTAGGTGATGAAGGTGGAGAATCAGAACTTCTTGGAGAGGACCTTCCACTTGAACCTTCCGTCACCAGAGCAGAAAGGAGTCATTTGATAGTGTGGCAAGTGATGTATGGCAGTGAGTGAGCCCATAGGAAGAACAGGTGGCGATGGGGAAGCCATCTCTTCTGCATGGTTTATTTTCCCTTTTCCCCTTTATTTAATGCTCTTTTTGTGAAATAAGTTTCACCACATAATGTGTGAGCATTTTTTTCCTGTTAACTTTATATTATAAAATCTGTCCTACCATAACAATACAGAGGAACTATCTCTTTTACTGCACAGTGTTATAGGCAATTTCAGTATATAATGAACAAATCAAAGAATGTTTACTTTCTGCAAACTGGTGAATTACAGAAAGCAATCCAGATGTGGTTTACTCTGCCACAGTCTAATGTCACCCACTTCATTTGGTGGGGTCACTTTTTAGCTGTCACTAATAATGGAATTAATGGAAAACACTTGGTGAACGAACCATACCATAAGTACAATAGCAGAGTTTTCCCCAATGTATTATAAAATTGACACACACTAATATCAGGTAGATTATCAGGATTTATCTAATTGTCCCGAGAGGGCTAAAGCTAATTGTAAATTAACTTTCACTTTCAAATCTGACAAATCTTGTTTATATGGTATATAAAACTTTGTTTTCATCAGATTTGGGGGGTTTTATATTAAAGAAATTAAGGCTACACTATTTAAATAAAAGTTTCCTGTTTCTGACTTATTAGAGCTCTAAAGTTTATGAGCCCTGCTTCCCTGAATATTCTGGGTTTTTTTTTTTTTTGAGACTAGTCTCACTCATTTTCATACTGACATGTCTGAGAGGTGTATTATTTATAAAGCATAGAAGATATATTCTGGGAAGCCTAGAAGATACTTCAGCACTGGGAGGGTTTTTTTTTTTTTTTTTTTTTTTTAAAAAAGATGACCGGTAAGGGGATCTTAACCCTTGACTTGGTGTTGTCAGCACCACGCTCAGCCAGTGAGCGAACCGGCCATCCGTATATGGGATCCGAACCCGTGGCCTTGGTGTTATCAGCACCGCACTCTCCCGAGTGAGCCACGGGCCGGCCCTGGGAGGGTTTTTTTAAAAAGAAAATTTTGTTTTGTATTCTTCGTACCAGAGGATGGTGGTGGTTGATTGAGTTTTTTCCATGTAAGAAATTCGCCTGTTTGCCAAATGTTCCTGGACTGCTCTTAGCTGTTAATAAAACTGTAGCTGTGATGGAGTCTGGCTTAACCAACTGAATGAGGGATTTGATTAGAAAAGTTATTTTCTTTTGTTCTGTATAAAATTACAGAATAGCTAGTACTTGGTATTTTGTATGTAAATAACACGTAAGCTTTTGTACCCTTTTGAGCTTAAAATGCCATCTTCAATGGGGAAAACTATGAAGGGAAAGAAGGCAAAGCCAAGATACCATAAAGTAAATGTTGATATTACGTCTTTCACTCACAGTGCCCATTCAAAAAAAGAGTCTGGGTTTAACTGATTTTCTTGTTTAATAAGTCTTTAAAAACCATTATGCTGCAATTTTTTTCCTCTCAAGCTTCTTGAAAATGTACGATTTACCATTTCTTATATATTACTCTGAGCAAAGCTAAATACAATTGTATGTGCTATTTTAAAAATATAAACCTATAGAGAAAGCCCCCCCCCCCCCCAAATCATCAGGAGGACTACTTCAAAGAAAAGAAAGCAAACACAAGTCTCAAATTGTCTAAGCATTCGTAAGTACCAGGGATTTTTTTTTTTTTTTTTTTCTGAACTGTTATACAAAGATATCTGTAAAAAGTGCACCAATGACTTTTATGCATATACGTGATTAGGCTAGCTTATAAAATACGGGGAATTTACTGAGCCAGAGGAGGCCTTTGGATCTATTTGGCCACATGTGTCTATAAGCACATCGTGTACACAATAAAATTGTGGCCACTGTATGTTTTAGAAGAAAAAAACTGTTTTGGTAAAAGCTGTATTAAAAGAATAATTTTTTGCTTGAGCTACTTAGTCACTTTTCTTCAAGGCACCAAAACTTAGGCCACTTTTTCGTAGCTGGTATGCTATGTTCTTATTTTTTATTTTAAATCAGAGCCATTTTGGCAATACCTAAAAAAAAAAAAATTACTAAACATTTATTGGAAATGTATAAATTCACAAGAGGCACCAAAGGGTTTGGGAATTTTATTCCCAAGAAGTAAATCCCAGAGTCAGCCCCTATTTGCCGTTGTTCAGCCTTTTACACATTTGTAAGACCAAATGTAATTTAGGAAATCAGGAGTTACAGATGAAAAATGCAGACATGTTACAGTGGTTGTAATTCCTCTTTTTAAACTTACCGGCTTTAACATAAGGAATATAGATATGTAGTTATTTTATCTAAAGATGTCAGATTATCTGTGGCCCTGTTGATTAACTTCAGGGACCAGAGAGGACAAAAACGCCTGTACAATTTGTGTTAAAGCCTTGTCCATACGTTTTTAATTTTAGTTTAAAATGTTTATATTTTTGTAATGTTCATTTTGGTCAAGGTGGTAACCTTTGGAAGAAAATGCCAAAATGTAATCTTCATGCTATCAGCAAAGTGGTATAAACTGCCTGTAGCTACCACATCAAGGGCAGAGAAGATACTTGAGTACTTTGGGTCGGTCTCTCCATGTAAAATAAGTTTTGCCCCTGTTGGAAGAAATAAGGGGTACGTGAGGATTCTCATTTTCTTACCTGGGGCCATGTATTGAGGTTGAACCATATGAAATTACCAGTGTTTGATCATTGCTGGTCTGCAGAAATGGCAATATCATATGCCTCAACCTACTAGTATTAAATGCAGGTTAAAATCTCTGTAAGGCAAAAGGAGAATATCCACTCAAAACTCATTTTTGAGAGTGTTTTTCTCTAACTCATGTGGATCTAAATTTTTTAAACACGAATGAATGTCTTAGTAGCTGCAGCTTGTTGAGAGTGTAAAACATTTTGAGCACAAAATATGCAGCACATAACTTTCCAAATTGTGTTTGCACAGAAAAAGTTAAAATACATTCTCTCAGTAGCTGTATTGTTCTTTTCTTGTAAAGGCCTTCTTACATTTGAGACTGGGCCCTTTAACATAGGCTGCCTTAGTAACAAAACAAAACAAAATGTCTCATAATATTAACTGTTCTAAAGAACGTGTGTCTTGCAAATGCCGTGAAACTGAATATTTATTTCCTTGTGAGTATTATAACCGTTACCAAAGGACTCAACCAGATTTAGGGCTCTTCTTAATTGATCATGTTGAGAAAGGGACTCATTTGGTCCCACTTTGTAACATGGGAAGAGTAAGAGAAAATTAACTGTGGAAATTATAAATGCTTTTCTAACAGGGTTATGCTATTCTGTAACACTAAATGTCTTTTTCTTTCTCTTAAAAAATTGTTTTATTAATTTTGTCATACATTTTTCAATATTCGAATATATTTTAACCATTTTATGTTCTAAATTTGTTTTTTGTCCTAGACATTTTATCCAGAATTTTACTTGCCTTCATAATCTGAAAAATGGGTTCTAGAGCGTCTTACTTGCTGTCTCTTAGAGGCTGAGGCTTCATTTCTATGAGCAAAAAGCTCGTTTAGCGATGTAGTTATTTCAGTATTTATTTCTATTATGGAATCCCTGGGGTTCGGAATGTAACTTTGTACATGAAATATATATAAATATGTATATGAAACGTGTATGAAGTCCAGTGTTTTATTTTTACTTTTCCCGGGGGTCTGACCTTGGTTTTTATTTGAAAGTCCAATAATCTCCCCCATCAAACATGGCATTTCCAAGGGTTAGGACTGTAGCCATTTGGCACTAGCTGAAGGTGAGCAGTGGGAATACTCGTGCCTGTCTGCTTGGCTCACGTGTTCCAGTGAGTTAGGAGCAGTAGACAAGAGAGCTTTCTAGAAATGCGGGAGCGCTGAGTAACAGCCCACACATGGTACTAAGGCATACCATTCGCCAGATTACTCAGTAATAAGAGGCAGGTTGTAATGCGGATCTTAATAATACGGTGTGCTTGTTTGTGATCCACTTGCTTGGGGGAGACTCTGAAAGGAAGGATGGTTATAAAGCTGATCATGTGGCAGCACAGTGTGAATCCATATGGGTTCAGTGCATTTGTATTGAGTCTAATCCAGTGTGTTTTGTTTATGTTTTCAAGAGAAGTGGGGGCCTAACCTGATGGTAAAAGTCCCCCCAATTGGCATATTAATAGGACAGTTCACTAGCTGAAGGCACAGACATATATCCGGTGAGGCTGGATGCCCGAGAATATAATTAATAGCCTGGCTCATTCCTAGACTTTATAAAACCTTACCCTACCTGCCCCTTAATATGCTAGGGCCTGCCAAGGTATTGTTCTGGAAACTGATTCTTTTGGGCCTGATACAGTCATGTTCCTGATCCCACCAGTCTCTAGTGAGAGGCTTGAGTGACAGCAGAGGGCAAAACATGTTCATTTTAATTTTGTTGGGGGAACAGGGCAGGCACCATCCTTATAACTGGAACTGTAGCCTGCAGTTCCCCCACCCCCAGTGAAAGGACTCTTTCAGATCTTGGTCTGCTTAAGCCTCTAAGCTCTTCCTTAACTAGCCCCCAGGCCTCTCGTGTTAGAGAAGGCATGAAAGCCCTCGCAATCGGAAGAGGTGTGGACTTAATTGTCAGCAGTGGTCAATTTATTAGGAAAAGTTTTGTAGTTAGGGTGCTTCTCAGAGTGCCCTAAATAGTGGGTAATTAATACAATTTAAACTCATTTTCTTTAGAGAAACATAATGATATAGTGGGAAAGAAGACCATAGACCCGGGTTCTGTCCAGGCTTTGCCCTGCAGTGACCCTAGGCCAGTCACTTTAACATAGCACCCCAGAATCACAAAGGCATAAAACTTCACCCCAGAGCTATTGAATCAGACTGTCTGTGGGGTCTGGACCTGGACATCAGTAAAGTGTCATAGGTAATTGTGATGTAGGTTAGGTTGAGGGATACTGCTCTAACATCTTCGTACTTTAGTTCTCTTATATGTTCAAAGGGAGGGTGATTTAGCCAGGTGTTAAAAAAAATCCTAGCTTGCGCCCTTTCTGGCCCTGTGGTTCTAATCTGCCTCAGTTTGTTGTCTGTATAGGTAAGAACCATACCTGTTTGTCAGACCAGGGCTGCCTATTTCCCCATGAGGCCCAGATAGCTGTTGGGTTGGATTTCATTACTTAGAATTTTCAGTTAATCAGAACGACAATGTGCAAAAGAAGCCAGATATTTAGCTCCATGCTTTTAGCCACCTACAAGCAGAACACTGGCCCCCACCCACAGACAAAAAGAAATTATGATTTGATTTGAGGCCCCAAAGTAGGTGGAAAAATAAGCCCCAACTGAGTGGGGACAGCAACTTCACTTACAAGCTGCAGCTCTCAACCAGGCCAGGAGAGGGAGGTACGGCCAGAATCACCCCAGTAGCTATTTGCAGAATAATTTTTTTTTCCTTCTTCCGCTCATCTCAGGAGTATCAGACTCTACTGGTGTAGTTAGGAAAACAGTTGCCCAGGTGATCCTGATCCTTCCATTGGGAACATCTGCTTAAGAAGGACTCAGGAGCAGCGCAGGTGGATTCACAAGCATCTGTTTTCCAGGAACACAAAGCTTCATTCTTAGCCGGTTATAAGCTGCACATGGTGACCTGCCAGCAGGCTCAGCCAGGCTCAGCCCAATAGTCTTTCCTTTTAGATTCATGAACAATCGAAGTTGAGGGTACTTTGAACTTATTGCTATATCAAAAGCTTAAAGGGAATATTTTGTCTCCTTTTAGTCTGTGTTCACTTGGCAAGGCTATTTTCTCATAGTTTTTCATAGAAAAAATCCATAATCTTTTAGTTGTTATCATGTCTAGCTCATATTTGCATAACATCTAGTTGTTTTTTCAGAGTATTTAGCTCATAAATTCACAGGTGATCTGCAGAGAAACCCTATGGAGAATATTATTGTCCTCAGGTGATCCGTAGGCCTCGCCATAGAAGGGCTTCCCTTTTGGTAAACGGGACCAGCTGAGATAAGTAAAGGCACATGTGCCTCATCGGATGGTACATCCAACTGAACACCGAAGGCTCTTGCAGCTGTGTTGGGAAAAGTACTAGATCTCAAGTAAGGAGACCTGGGTTTGAATCCTGGGTCTACCGTTTCCTAATTTTGTGGCCCTTACTGTAAAAACAGAGTAACACCCCAAAGGGTTCCTGTGATGGCTAAGTGAAGTAAACCATGTGGTAGAAACATGCATACCTCCTGGCCTTACTTTGGCTCTCAGATATTCCCAGGAGTCAGGTATGTGAGGCTAAGACCCCCTCAAGAAGATTAGGCTGGTAGAGGGAAGCAGACATGGAAAGGGGGATATGTAATCAAGTGTGGTGGCTGTACTGCCAGAAGCTGTAGTCAAACAAATGATATTGGTATGATATCTACTTCATAATGTGATAAAAACAAGAGAAAAAATGGTCTGCAGGGCCTGTTTAATGCAGAATATTCTTATTTCCAGTCTATTTATCAGTGCTCCAGGCCTTGTCTGTTCTAATAGAGCTCTGTTAGGAAGCAAAGGTACCTTGGGCCTGTTGGACCTTTCAGGGAATACCTACTCTTGCCCTCCCCACCATCCCCAGTTTAAGGAAAGGGGATAGTCCATGAAAATTAAACACAAGAGACCCATACTCTCTCTCTCTCTTTTTTTTTTTTAAAAAAAAAAGATGACTGTTAAGGGAATCTTAACCCTTGACTTGGTGTTGTCAGCACCACGCTCTCCCAGTGAGCCAACCAGCCATCCCTATATGGGATCCAAACCCATGGCCTTGGTGTTATCAGCACCATACTCTCCTGAGTGAGCCACGGGCCGGCCTCCATATTCTCTTGTTTCTAAAAGTTAATTTCTTTCCTATGCAGGCACATGGAAGGGCAAGTTGAAGCATGAAAAAAGTGGTAAATTTGACATTTTTAGATGCCATCAAAAGATATTTATTTAGTTATCTGTTGCTCATAATGCTTTATGACAAAAATTAATCTCACAGTCATGGATATAAATGGGTAGAGAGCAGACATAAAGAACCAAATAAAATATTAACATCAGATGCACAACAGGGTATGGAATGGTGGCAAGGAGTGTTAGATGCTTTCTACATCATTAAAAAGCTTAGCATGACTCTTCCCAAGCAAAGATGCAAAATTCTATCTGTCAAGGCATCTTCAGGATATCTCACCCAAAGAGAGTGGAGTAGTCCTTCAGAAACTTGAATTTCCTCGTTGGTAGTATTATGATAATGGCACCTCATTCACAGGATTGTTGGAAAGAACAAATGAGCTCATGTAAAGAAGTACTACTCAACAGTTAACAAACGTTTGTATCCTTCCCCCACCGAGGCCTCGATTTCTTTTCCTATTATCCTTTCTCATCAAGTTTACTTTGCTCTACCTTTGGCTAGCCCCAGACAAGTGACAGAGGTTTCTTTGAGTTCCAAATCCAGGAGTGAATTTTTTTCAGCTATTTGCCTTTAGCTACGTTTTGGCCTGGTGTGCTTCTGTGGAAGCAGGCTTTTATGACATAGGCCATCTACATTTCTGTCTTGGAGAGTTTACTTGGGGCTATTAATAAGGAACTAGAGCAGAAGTGTGGCATGTTCTTCACCGGAAGAGAATCCCATATTGGTCTTAGAGCCATCTGAAGCATTGTCCTTACTAGAGCAGCCTGGCTGGAGATGAGCAGGAACTGGGCAGGTACCTCTAGATAGGCCTTGGCTTATTTAGAGATCCCATCTTGGGCTTCACCCATTGAGGGTTTATCCAGACCATCCCACCCGTATTAAAGCCATGTTTCAGGGGTCCCAATGTGATAGGCCTTTGTTCCAAAGACCTCCCCCCTGGTGTGATCTGATGTGAGCCACAAGTCAGTGTCTCAAAAACCAAGTCATGATAAAGAATTGTAGGTTCTAGCCCCGTCCTGCCACTGATCCATCAAAAGTCATTTCCTAGGGCCGGCCCGTGGCTCACTTGGGAGAATGTGGTGCTGATAACACCAAGGCCACGAGTTCAGATCCCATATAGGGATGGCCGGTTAGCTCACTTGGGAGAGTGTGGTGCTGACAACACCAAGTCAAGGGTTAAGATCCCCTTACCAGTCATCTTCTAAAAAAAAAAAAAGTCATTTCCTCTTTCTGGGCTCTCAGCTTGCATTATCTGCAAAAGCAGGAGCTTGGCTTGGATGAGTTCTAAGGCTACTTCTAGGGTGATATTCCTTTAGTGTGGACCATTCTAGGTGACACACCTTGAGTGTGCAGTTTGGGTTCTGTGGACAAGTAGTAACCTTTATACCCAACCAGATCCTCAATGGAGGGAATTCATGTAGGCTGAACCATTTGGCACAAACAGCTTTGTTTGATGCCAGTTTGTCCGTGAGGCATCAAGGAATGACTTTCATGCATGGGAGGAATATGTCTTAATTAGGAAGAAAGACACTGTTGAGGTCGTGGACTTCCCTTGGATCTTTTTCTTTTTGAACCTGGGAAGGGGTCTCCAAAAGTCTATGATAGGATGGCATCAGAACCTACAGAGAGCTTCTCCCTAGGGCCCCTTTGGCATTTGCGGTGAAGGGCTGAGAGGTGAAGCTTAATTAGGGAGGACCCTTGGCTTCCCAATATCCCCTCCCAGAGCATGAAAGGTATGGGGAAGGAAAGCTGCCTTTAGGGAGAGGCCCGGCTTTGGTGTCTTTTGAGCACAAGGTGGCACCATGCTGGTATTAACCTTCCACTTGCTAGCATCCAAAGACTGCCAGCCCCTGGTTCCTCCCTTTCATCCTCACTGTGCTGTCGGCCCCAGCATGGCAGACCAATCCCGACCGAGGAGGATCAAATTGTAGTAGGGTTTACTACTTCACTTTACTAACAAGCAAGCTGAAGCCAAGAGTGTTTGTTATCCAACAGTGGAGATTGGACTAGTACTCTTGACTCTAGTTCAGTGTTTTTTCCACTGGGCTCCTCTAGATTCTCATACCCTTGGGTTCTCCTCCTCACCCTCAGGCAGCTTATAGCTCAGGGACCCAAAAGGGTCCAGAGCTTAGGATTGTTGCTGAGGTGAGCAGGGGTTGATACGGGTGAGAGAAACATTGGCCCAAGGGACTAAAGAAGGGAATTTTTGAAAGCACCTACAGCACCAGTTTCTGGTCTTTGAAGTTGCGGAGGAGTTCCTGCTGCTGCTGCCTCTGAACAAGGCTGAAGGAAATGTCACGGAATCAGCTTAGTGAGTTGCTTCAATGGAAACTTCATCCAAGACCGAAAAAAATAGAAGTTACATAACTCAGCAGGTCACAGCACTAACTAAGCCCTTTATAGGCCATCAATTCACATTTATTTCCTGGATTTTATAACTGCTGCTGAAAAGGAAAAAAGGAGGGAGTGAGGATTAGTGGGGAGAGAATCTATGTGCTTGGAATAAACCTCCAAGTCCACTCTCCAGTCTCTTCTCCCACACACCACCTCTGCAGCTAATTCTTGGATTTGCCGATTACTGCACATCCAGACACACCGGGCTTCAGGCCAGGAAACTCAGACCCCTGTCCCAAGCTGCTCTGAGTAGCCACAAGCCTTAGGCTACTCATTTTCTCTCTGGTCCTCAGTTTTTTCTTTTTTTGGCGGTTGGCCAGTCTGGGGATCCAAACCCTTGACCTTGGTGTTCTAACACCTTACTCCAGTCAACTGAGCTAACTGGCCAGTCCTGGTCCTCAGTTTTCTGTTCTGTAAAATGACAGGGTTGGACTTAGGTGAGTTCTAGGATCTGTTCCTGCCCCATGATTCTAAACATTAGGAGCAAAAGAGTTAGGGATTAGTTTTGTTACCCCTTCCCGCCCATCCCAACTCTGAGTTAAGTTGCAAGAAGCTATCAGATCCTCTTGATGGAGAACAGAGCACAGCACCACCACATTGACAGGGGCAGGTGAGGGCCTGGGATGGCAGTCCCAAGGAGGGAGATAGGGTATGGCCAGTGGTCACCACACCCAGACACCTGGCATGTGGCACAGAGCACTGGAAGAGGGGTGGGAGGGTCAAGGTTGCCTTGGCTCAGGTGGGGAGCTGGTGAGTATACAGGGTAATGGACCCTTGCTGCCTCCCCTGAGGTCAGGACACTCAGATGGGCAAGAGCCAGTCTGCAGGAAGGGCATGCCACAGCAGCACTGGCATTCTCAAGACTGGGGGGTTTAATGCCCCACAGGGTTCAGCGCTGCTCCAGGATGCTCAGGTAGGTATGACTGCCCCAAATGTTGTGAGGCACCCTCCCGCAAGAATGCACTTACACGTCACTCATGCAGAAAAGGGCAGTTTATTCACCCCAGCTGGCCAGCAACCGTCTCTCAAGGAGCAACCAAGGGAGAACGGCCTCAGGCCTTGGTCTTGTGGGGTTTTTAAAGGCAAAAACTACATCCGTTGGCACACAGGTTTGTCCAGGTGCACCAAGCAAGCTAGGGAGCTAGGTCACAGAAGCCAAGAATGAGCCGTGAGAGCAATCAAGCATACAAGTTTTCATTGTGTATAGTTTCTGTTCCCATGTAATAGTTCACTGCGTATGGCTCCTGTTCCCATGTAACGGTTTCTGTTTCTATGAGAAGGTCAATGGTTTCTCATGCAGAAGAGGGGGGTAGTCTGCAGGTCAGACGGGGTAAAATGGAGTTACTTAGGTTACGCAAGCAATTCTACAGAAGCTGATAGCGTACATTAATGAGGGTGTATGGAGCTCTATTTCACAAACTCCAGCTGACAGGCCCCATGCACAGCTTCCATCCCTCTCTCAAATCCTTGAGGTCAGGGAGACAGTTCCCCCTGCCCACATACCATCTGGAGCTTCTTCATCCTTGCCCAGCCTCCTGTGCAGAGCTGCTGGCCAGAGGAATGTCTGGTATAAAGCTGGCTGAGAGAGGAAAGGGCCTCGGAAAGAAGCTTGGTGGGGAAGAGGATGTCAGAAGGCTTGTGGCACTGGGAAATGCCCAGGCAAGCTGGGTGGGAATTGGAGCAGCTGAAGAGTTAAGGGTCCTGGGGAGGGGCCGTTGGTGAGCAGCAGCGAGGCTCCCTGGCCCCTTTCCTGGCCCAGAACTTGCAAGATGGCATCATGCTTTGGGCAAGAAGCCTAGGACGCCAGGCCCAGGCTGCCCCTCCTGGCTTTGTAGCCCCTGCAGGAGAAGATTGGCAGGAGGCAAGATTGCCTGCAGTCTCCGAGCATCCCTGCGAAGGGACTGAGTATCTGTGAGGAACGGGCATTAGAGGGCAGGGGGGCAGTCACAGTTTTTTCAGCCCACTGGGATTGGTAGCAGAGCTAAGCTGTAAAGAAGGCAAAGGTCGGATGTTATGCATCTGGAAGAAATTCCCGATAAAGACAAAAATGTTTCTCCAGATAAGAGGCTCCTGCAGCAGGAGGCAGCTGCTTCTTGGAGACTGCAGCTTCGTGCCCAGACCCTTTTAATTGTCCTCAGTCATTCTGATGTCCTTTGGTCTCCTCTTCCCCTCCCTCAGAGCTCTGCCCTTTCCCCATTGCTGCTGCTGTCTTTTCAGAAACAGCTGCTTGTCCAGGCTTGTCAGCGGCGACAGCTGGGTCTCCAAGGACAGACACAGAAGCCCCCTGAAGCCTGACCCCATCACTGAGGTTTGGAAGGTGGTATGTCCTCCTCATTAAACTGAGACCCAGAGAGAGGGAGTATGTTAATCCCCCAGACCCAACAAGTGAGCAGTGCCAGAAAGAGGTCTCAGGGTCCCAGCTCCCAACTGGCCTCAGAGCAATGATCTCCTTGCATAGTAATCCGATAATCCATTATACTTGAATTGGACAAACGAGCAAGGCAGAGTTCCACGGGGCCAGGTGGGGGTCCCAATTTGGATACATTAGCCAGTCCCGTGGAGAAGGCAGTGACTTATCTGGAATGATTTTTGTAGAGGAGACATTTGACCCCATGGCTGCTGAGGCTGCAGGTGTTTCCGCATTTGACAGATGACTCTTAGACCAGGGGTTCTCAGCCTCACCACTGTTGACATTTAGGGCTGGACCCAAGTGACCACTGAGCTGAGTGGCAGGGAGGGCTTGCTGGCTCCGGGTCTCAGCTTCACACCACCTCCAAAGTTTTCTTGGCCATCCCCCTGCCTCTGCAGGGCTGCTCCTAAACAAATCTCCTCCCTCCCTGGGCTCCTAAGGATGGGTCTCAGGAGGGCTCGAAGGAGGTATTTTGCCTCCCACCCTCTCAGCACTCTCCTTTCCCTCCATAAATGAGGTGAAGGGCGAGTGGGATGGGTCCCATGGGAGACCTAATGGAGCCCGAGGCTTGAGAGAGGTGGCATGGTGAGTGCCCAGAGGGCAGGCTTCTCCTTCCAGGGCCTGCTTTTTCCTTATTGAAAGAGTTGATAGATGAGCATGGCACTCTAGAAAGTCTAGAATCAAAATCATTTCAGAAAATTCTCATGTGAAGGTCAGAATATGTGCCTACTCCACCTCTGCCTGTATTCTGCCATGTCCCAGACCAAAAAGTCCCCAGGAAAGGAAAGTCTCTTGGGCCCGTGGAGCATGTACTAGGCCAGTCCTGGCTCTTCATGTAAGCTGCTTCCCTTAACCCTCAAAGCACTGGGAGGCAGGTGTTTCCCCCTTTGACAGATGACAGCCCAGGGGTTCTCAGCCTTGGCACTGTTGACATTTGGGACTGGATAATTCTTTGTTGCGTGGTTTGTTCTGTGCATGACAGGATATTTAGCAACATCCTTGGCCTCTACCCACTAAATGCCAGTAGTACTCCCTCCCTCCCCAGTTGTGACAATCAAAAATGTCTCCAGACATTGCTAAAGCCCCCAGGGGGGCACATTGTCGTGGTATGAGAACCGTTGTCTTAGACAATAGGTTCCAAGGACCCTGGTGGGCCCGTGTCTGACCTTGGCTCATCTGATTCTGAGGTCTGTCCACCTGCTTTTCTTGCTGCTGCCTCTTTGTGGGGTCAAAGCCCCCCTTGAAAAATCTGACAATATCTATGACCTTCTTCCCAGAACAAGGCTCCCACCTTCAATTCCAAGGAGTTTGTGGACTCCAGGTGCTCACCCGTGGAGTGAGCGTTGAGAACATCTGCCTGCAGGGAGACAGGCCTGGAGGTGAGGCGAGCTGAGTCGGCCTGCACGTGGGTCTGGGGGGGGAGGGGAACGCAGGGCGGGGTCACTGAGGGAGGAGGCACCTGCCTGTTCTGACTTGTGGACACGCCCTGCGTGCCCTGAGGCAGGCAGCTGTGCCAGCCATAGTGCTGAGCCCGCTCACCATCTTGCAGATGGGTCACCCTGACTCAGCGGCTGTACATGACCTGTGCTTGTCCCATCCCAGAAAACATTTCCTGTGGCTGAGTGACCTCAACACCTACCCAGCAATACCTGCCCCTGAAAGCAGGGAGATGGGCCTCATGAACTCAGGAGGTGGCCTTTTGTTTTGGGTTCTAGAACATTATGATGGGGTGTGGGGGTGGAGAAGCTTCAAGACTCCAGGAACTTCCAAGACCCCAGCTCTGTAGCATGTTGTAGAGACACCTGGAACTCAATGCCAGATGTTAGGTCTGGTTCCAGCTCTCTGGGCCTCAGTTTCCTTGTTTGTAAATTGGAGGAGTTGGATTGGATGATCTCTAATAATTCTCACACATTGAGCATTTCCTGTGTTATAGTCTTTATATATGTTCTGTCATTTAATTCTTGCAGTACTCTATGAGATACGCACTGTGATTATTATCCTAACATTACAGCTGAGGAAGATGAGACTCAGAGAGGTTAAGTAATTTGCCCAAGGTCACACAGAGAGGCAGGTCACCTGCCAAGTCTGACCCAACCACATTGTTGAGATGGCAGTAGCTCAGGTGAGGGGCTGACTGGGAGGGATGGAAAGCGACAAGGGGCAGGGCGAGGCTCCCAGCCCAGTGTGGGGAGGGGTTGAAGATGACTCCAAGGTTTGGAGCCTAGGGACTGGGAGAGTGGTGGTGCTATTAATAGAAATCGGGAAGTTAGGAGGAGGAGCAGGTTTAGGGCTAGAGAATGAGTTTATTCTTAGATATGTTGATGCCGATTTGCTAGTTATGGACATTTAGGCTGATATGCAGCCACAGTTCAATTAGGAAAAATTGGCACTTAGAAAATACCTCCAAATGCCAACAACACCCTTACCAAAGTCGAATCCCTGAATTGGTTCACATCACAGGGTTCCCTAAGTCACTGGCCCTGGGCTGCAGCAGGTGCCCAAGGCCCAAATTCACGCCCCGCACTGACCACTGGGGGTCGCCACTGGTGCACAGACCTGGAGCAGCTGCCCAGGTATGCCTGCATGCGGTAGTGTCAACGTAGGGGAGGGGGCACAGCTGGTTTTAGGGAGCCAGGTTCCCCCTCACAGGGAGGCAGAAGTTTCTTCCTTCTTTTTGCAGTGGGGAAGAAGGGGAAGCTCACGAGACCCCTGATCTGCTGCTTCTCCCCAGTCCCCCAGGCATCTGCAGCGCTTTTCACGGGGAGTCTTTGATTAACCTCCAATCAAGTTCTGTTGACCTTTGGGTCAGAGGCAGGAGAGGGAGTGGAGCCTCCTTCCCTGCATGCATGTTGGGACAGCCAGCCTGGGGGACACCATGTCCAGGGCACTGAAGCCTGCGACCTCGGGCGCTGGAGCTGGGGAGCAGGATCCCAGCTGTTCCAAACCGCGTGTCTCCCCTGACATTTGCGTCAGCAGCTCTGCCCTTTGACTTTTAATTCCCGGGAGTGGAGGGTGGAGGCAACCTTGGCGATCAGGGATAATTATTTGCAATTCAATGCAACCAGCAGTTTATTGGGGTTTGGCCTGGCTTCCTGCCCTCCTCTCAGCCTCCCACACCCCAGCTTTACAGCCTTGGTCTCCTTCGAAAGCTGGGAGAACAGAGGGCAGGAGTGGTTCCTCTCGGGCTCCTGATCTCGGAGTGCCCTGTGGGAAGCTACGCTTGTAAAAGTGCTTTGAGTTCCCCAGATAGAGGTGTCCCCACGCTCATGCCCAGCCCGGGCCCTGCACCATCTCAGGCCAACCTCCTGCTCCACTTGGGCTTGTTGGGACATGTCCTCAGGTGAGCTGGGCCAGGCGAGGGGGCACCAGCCTCCCAGTTGCCTGGGTTAGGGGGTGCATGGCACGGAGAGATGGGGGTGGGGCAGGTACCACGGAGCCTTCAGGGCTCCCCAAGCCCCGGGTCCACTGTCAGTGTCCAGTGCCCCTCTATATTTGGCCACAGCATTACTGACATGCTCTCTCAGAGGGGCAGGCAGCCAGCCCAACCCATGATGTCTCCTCCAAGGCTAGACTATTTTGGAACCAGCCTTGAGGGGGCTGGGGGAGGAGAGGTGGGGTTTAAGGGAACATTTCCTCCTGGCGCCAGGTCAGAGAAGAGCTGAGGGTGTGTGGCATGGAGAATTGGCCCTGAGGCCTTTCTCAGAATTCCTAGTACAGTTACTCGAATGTTCTTTTGCTCAGGTTTCCAGGGGATGCCTAATCTCTGAGGCTGTGAGGGCTGAGGCCCGGCATCAACTCCAGCCCCTTCTCCCCCTGGGAGACATTTTCCAGCTGTTCAGATTTCATCCCTTAATTAAAAAACAGCTGCTTCCAGGCCAGGTTTCACAGACAGCCACGGTAGGAGCTAGCGCAGAGGTTCCCAGTCCTTTGGATTTCTCAGATCACTAACATTTCCAGAAAAATAATTCAGGATCTGACATGGTGGCCAGTTTTTAATTTTGCTGAGTTGAGGACACTGAAAGGAAAGGTGCTTTGACACACACACACACACACACACACCCCACACACGACTGAGGATACAGGTGAAAGGGCAGTCTCAGCCTGAGTGGATCTAGCTTTATGAAAACCTCACTGTATCATCCTTATTGTTCTCATTTGGCCACGGGCATTTGAGAACGTGGCAACCGCTGGCACTGGGTACCCTGTGGTCTTTTCTGGTGACTGCTGGTTCCTTTCACCCCTCTTGCTGGGCCAAATGCCAAGGGCGGCCAGCTCTGCTCTGGGGGACCCTGCCCAGCACCTTATCTCCAGCTCTCTCACGTACGGGTCACTTTTGCTTCTTTATATCGTCCCCTCCTCCAGCTCCCCACCCCCATATTTGCAGGAGCAGAAGACGGGGAGCGGTCGTCACACGGCTCCCAACCGAAGACAGCAGATTGTTCTGCTGCACGGCCAGCTGACTCCTGCAGACCTGAGTCCCACCCCTGAAGAAGTCACTCGGTCGCCACGCTCCTTCACGGCTGTGGAGGGTGCTCGGACCTGGAGAGGGGTCAGGAACACCAGGGCCTCTGCCACTTCCTGGCAGTGAGATCTGAGACTGAGAACCTCCCTCCCTGAGCTTCAGTTTCTTGTTCTATAAAACGTGTATATTAATGCCTCATCACAGGGCCAGCGTGAGGATTAAATGAGAGAACGTTTGTGAAAGTACTTTGTGAACTATAAAGCTTAGGTAGGGGTAGTTATTATTATTATGGGAAACTAGTAAACAGCTGAAGAAAGAGCAGCCCAAAAGCTGATCTCAGCTTCTGGGTATAAAGACAGTGCTCACAGCCACCCCGAGTCTGTGATCTGGGACCCCCTCCAGCCCCACAAAGGAGCAACACCAGCCTGAGCCCCGTGACTGACGAGGCCTGGGCTGGACCGAGGCTCTGCTGGAAATAGAGCCAGCCTCTGGCTTGTATTGGAGAGAGGCCAGTGTGAAGGCTTGCAATGTGAAGGCTTCTGTTTTCTTGTGGTGCCCCCCCCCCACGTGATTATTGATGCTGACCACCCCCAAATTGTAGCCAAGTGTCTGCAGGGCCCCCCCAGGAAGGAGCCCCCTTTTGGGTGGGTTGAGAGCCATTGGGTCTAAGGATTCAGGGAAGGTCCAGAGCCTGAACTTCAAGGTGTCCACAGAGCAGCAGTGTTTAAGGGCTGCCTCTGCCCCCCCACGTCGCTGTGGGCGGAGTGGGAAATACGCCAACCCACATTCCCAGTCCAGTTCCACCACTTACTCCCGCTGTGCGGCTGCCTCTCTGAGCCTCAGTTTCCTCATCTGTAAAACAGAGATAAGACTCCTTACCTCACAGGGTTGCTGTGGGCTTATATAGGATCGTGTGTGAAAGCCCCTGGAGGGTGCTCAGACTAAGGGTCCCCTGCCACCTGCTCTCCCAGGAGGTCCCCACAGAGGGAAGCTGGGGAGGCGTGAGCCTGCAGCCAGGCTGGCTCCCCACCCAGGGTGGGTCCCCAGCCTCCGCCCGGCACAGGAGCCCCTGGGGCAGGTTTCCTCATCCCAGCCAGGCTCCAGCTCCCTGCCACCTCCCCCCGGCCACTCAGCAGCCAGTTGTCATGAAGTCATTGCCATCTTCCCCAGCCTGCCCCCCCACCCCCACCCCGCCCCAGTGCTGACATCCCATTTGGCAAAGAGGTCGGAAAAGCCGCTGACTCTTCCAGACCCTGAGTTCATTGACTGGTCAGGGCCCGCTGGCTGTAAGCTGACCGTGTGGGCAGAGAGGGGGTTGCAGAGTGAGCGAAAGGCCCCTCCATGCCTTCTTCCCCTGCCTCAAGCTCCCCCCCACCACCGAGACACTCCTCCAACATCCACCCACACCCTCGACATGTACACACCTGGATCTACACACGTGTGACCCACCCTACACACACCCATTCCACACTTGCCATGGACTCTATACCCTTTACACCCCCATGCTCAGCAAGCCACACACTCCCTCCCGGGCACAGCCCCCTGCCCGCAAAGGCACACTCCAACACGCACAGACCCCGACACACTCACACAGGCACATGTATGTGTACACACCACTTCCTCACACTGGCGTGGGTTGTAGCCACCACTAGCTACCCACGGCTATGGCCACTCCTGACTCCACCCTTGGCCTGTCCCCCTGGGCTTCATCAGGCCATGAGGACGCACCCAGGCATAGTCACACTCAGGTGAGAGGGTCTCTGGTCTAGAGGGTTTCTATACCAAGACCACGGGCAGCCAGAGGTGAAACGGCTCATCTCAGCCCACACCTTCATTGTTCGTTTGTGGAAACAGAGGCCCAGAGAGGGCAAGAGGATGGTCAAGGCAAAAACCCAGTTCTTCTGAGTGCTTCCAAGCTTCAGAGAGCACGGCAGAAAGGGACACAGACGGCCCCCATGCTTCTCCCTCAGTGCCCCCCAAATCCTGTCTCAGTCCCCCCTCGGCTGCTGCCCATCCATGCTTCCTCCAGGATGACTTCCAAGATTGGTTGCCGGGTGAGATTTTCACCCTCTGCCCTGGGTGCAAGGTCATTTGCGGCAGGGGAGGGCGCCCACTGTTGAGCCAAAGCCTTCGCCGGCTTGGGATGTTCATGACCCACTTGGCCTTGGCCTTCCTCAGCAAATACTCAGCCCAAGGCCGCAGTCCCACAGTGTGCCCTCAGCCCGGCCCTCTCACTGCCTGCTTCCGCCTCCCTCCCCGGGACTCACACATTAGGACCCTCAGCAACTGTCTGGAACGTGGCCGCATGCACGGACCCCAGGCTCCAGGGACAGACCGTATCCCCCAGACTGTCAGCTCTACAAGGGAAAGGACTTTTGCTTGGAATGGTGCCTGGCACCTAGTAGGTGCCCAACGAAGACGTGTTGAATGTGCGAACGAACAGGCCCCTCTCCCCACCTTGGCCTCCCGTAACACGGCTCCTCCAGACCCTAATAGGGAGTTCTGGGATCCAGCGGAAAGAGCCAGCAAGCAGCACGTGCCCCTCTGGGCTTCAGCTGCCACCTAGGCGTGAGGGGCTGGCTGCTGGGAGATCGGTGGTTTGTGTTGTGCGATTCCAGGGACCACACCGGTGCGCGTGCTCCGGGGACCAGCACCGCCTCTTCCTCTGGCTTGGGACAGATAGGCTGGGGAGCCCTATATTGTAAATAAAACCGCCACCCAGAACACCCCAGAAGGTCCGCAACCGGGAAGCAAGGCAAGGCGAGTGCTTCTTGCCCCCTCCCCCACCGCACCCACCTCCCCCAACTCACAGCGCTGGGTCGCCCGGGCGGCCAGACTCCAGGTCAACGTCCTGCAGCCGCAGGGCCCTCCCGGGGGCGGCGCCCGGCCAGGGCGCACAGAGGGGCGTTTGTTCGCGGCGGGCGGCGGGGCGGAGATGCTAATCGCCGCGGATCGCCGGGCGCAGCTGAAGGTCAGGAGGTAACGCGACCCGCGGTTATAAATAACCGTGCGGGGAGGGCGGGCGGCGGCCGGGACAGCGCGCTGGATGCGCGCCCCTCGCCCGCCCCGCCGCCCGCGGAACCGGACCCGGCCAGGCAGCCGGAGCGCGGCGA
>NW_007726506.1:417402-442792 GCF_000696425.1 Galeopterus variegatus
TGCGGGGGCGCGCAAGGTCACACCGGGCCCGGGCTTCCCTTGCCCCGCGGGTGCCGCCGCTCCTGCCCTCTGCTGGGGGGTGGGGGCTGGCGGGTGAGAGGCTCCGGGGGTCGCTGAGGTACAGACAGTCCCACCGCCACCATCACCACCCCAGAGGCCAGAAGGTGGAGGGAGGCGCAGGACAGAACCCAGGGACCCAGGCAGCCTGCGGCCCTGCACTCGGCCTCCACACCAAGCCATGTTCAAGGCTGATGGCAGGGAGGCCCCAAGTAACCCCACCAGGGGGGAACACTTGCAGCCGCACCCTCTAGGACCTAAACTGAAGCCTGACCTGTGATGGTGGGATTTACCCCAGAGCTCCTGGCATTCTCTTGGCTTGATGGAAACAAAATCCCAGAGTCTGGGGCTTCAAGAGTCTCTGGGGCTGGGGAGGGGCTCTGGTGGCCTCAGGAGGTGGCCCCTAGGTGTGCGCCAGGGAGGCCAGGCATCCCTCACCCTTCGGACAGAAAAGGAAGATGGATTTCACCTGCTCCAGGAGGCATGCCTGTTGAGTTAAGCACACACACAGAACATTGCACAAATCAAAAAAAGTGTGCAGCTGGATGAATTTGCCCAGGCTGGGCATGCCCATGGAAACAGCACCCAAATCAAAAACAGCACCTCGGGCCGGCCCCGTGGCTCACTTGGGAGAGTGTGGTGCTGATGACACCAAGGCCATGGGTTCGGATCCCTATATAGGGATGGCCGGTTAGCTCACTGGGTGAGCGTGGTGCTGACAACACCAAGTCAAGGGTTGAGATCCCCTTACAGGTCATCTTTAAAAAAAAAAAAAAAAAACACCTCACCAGCCCTCAGAAGCCCCTCAAAACCCCTTCCACTTGTACCCCCAGCGATAACCTCCCTCCTGACTCCTAACCCCACAGGCTACTTTGGCCTGCTTCTAAACTGTGTAAATAGAGCCATACAGCGCATGTCCTCTGTGTCTGGTTTCTTTTGCTCAATATTATTTATATCCGTGAGGTTGGTCCCTACTGTTACGGGCAGCCGCCCTCATTGTTGGTAGCTCGCCGTTGTGTGACTCTATCGTCATTTATTCACCCACTTTACCGTTGATGGATGTTTGGGTAGGTTCCAGTTCCTGGCTGACATGAATGGTGCTGCTATGAACATTCTAGTTGTTGGGCGCTGTGAACATAGGGACGCATGTCCGCTGGGTGTATACCTAGGACAGGGATTTTGGGGCCGGATGTGTGTCTGTTTAGGAAGATACAGAAAGTGTTACCATTGAATCAACATTTCAGTGAGAATGATTTTCAAAGTCAGTTTTTGTTTTCCATTCTAAAAAATGACAGATGCACATTATTTTTTTTTAAATGGAAAATACAGAAATGTAGGAAAGAAAGAAAAATAATCCCTACTATTATTCAGAGTCAACCATTCAATCATCCAGCAGATGTTTCCTAAGAGCCCCTTCTGTGTCAGACCTTGGACAAGAAGGAAACCCAGTCTCCCCTCATGCAGTCTAGGGGCCAGGTCAGCAGTGGCTTCATCAAGGGACAGACCAGGCCCCAGCACACTTGGTGATCTCCATCATCCACCTTCACTCACTAGCTGTTCCCCATAAATGTCCAAACCAAGACCAGCGGGGCTGGCCACGCAACCGAGGTTCTGTCCAGCCAGGCTGCTCCCCGAGAACTCAGAATGGGAAGTCTGGATAGCAATACACAGTTACTGCCATCAAGCAAGAAGAGGGCTGCAGAGAGGAGGAGCGGGTGTTAGGGGCTCTCAAGAGGCCGAAAAGCCTGGAAGCGGAGGCTGGAGAGGGCTGGGCCAGAGGCAGCCGCATCTGGACTCTGGACCTTATCCTGAAGGCCATCGAAGGGGTACATGCCTGGGAATGAGCAGATCACATGTACTTTTTTAGCAAGATCACTTTGGTTCTGGGCATGGGGGAGGAGGAGGCATCTGGAACATGTCAGGTTTCTGCCTTTCAGAAGGGAACGGGAAAGACATGGTGCAAGTGACGATTTGGGGGGAGGCTGTGATTGGTCCCATGAGGTTTTGGTGTATTTCCTTCCCATCTTAAGCACAACAGTTTCCACTTTGGACTAGGAACTTCTGAGAGCCAAGCGAGATGGACTTGAGGAGGATGCCTGAGCCAGTCCTAGGGAGAGGGGCCTGTTCGTTCGCACATTCAACACGTCTAGGCGGTGAAAGATGCTCATTCATTCATTCGATAGGTATCAGTGGAGCGCCCACCTGTCTGGGGGTTGTTCCAGGTGCCGGGGGTACTGTGGTGGGCAAGACAAAGGCCTGGTCTTGGTGGAGCTTATATTCTGGTGGGGAAGACTTAAATAGCTATCTATACAGTGGTGATAAGTCTTTTTTTTTTTTTTAAAGATGACTGGTAAGGGGATCTTAACCCTTGACTTGGTGTTGTCAGCACCACACCGGCCCAAGGGGTGATAAGTCTTAAGAAAGAGTAAGCTGGGTAAGGGGCAGTGAGTGATGGGGGTGGAGGGCAATCTATTTCAGATGGGAGGGCAGGGAAAGCCTCTCTAGGGAGGGGACTTCTGGGCTGAGACCTGAAGGAAGCGAAGGAATAGACACTTAGCTGGGGGAGAGCCATCCAGGAAGCGGGCACAGCAGGTGCAAAGACCCTGAGGCGGACACAGGCTTGGTGCATCAGCAGCAGCCAGGCTGCTGTGAGAGGACTGGAGCGGGGCCTGGGGAGGCCTTCCACTGTAGAGGTGAGGGTTTGTGAACGGGTGGCCTGATCTTGTTTTTCTTTTAGAAGGAGCACTCTGGCCGCTCTGAGGAGACCAGACTGTGGGGGACAAAAGCGGGAGGAGACAAGTCAGAGAAAGTGGTGGCCTGGCCGGGGTTGAGGCCGTCGTCGAGGGAAGAGGTGCTCTGAGTCCATGTAGATCGGGAAGGTGGATCCCACAGCATCGGCTGAGGGACTAGACGTGGTGCTGATGGAAGGGAGGGGGCAAGAAGGACTCCTGTGACGGCTGCCTCTGTGACAGCTGTGGCGTCCAGAGATGGCCCAGGGCCTCCTCTCATCTCCCCTCATCTTTGGAACCCCCCATCTGCTATTCCCTCCCCTCCCCTCTCCTCTCTTCTGTCCTTCTCCTCATCCCCTCCCCTCCGTCCCTCCTGTTTCAGGAGTCCAGCGACCCCCTGCTGTTACCTCCCAAGTAGAAAAGTAGATATGGCCCCAAGTCCCACCCTCAGCTGGACAGAAAGCCCAGTCTTCACTGGGGGGCATTTTGGGGGCATGTCCTGTACATCCGGTACACAGCCAGGCCAAGGACTCTTTGGAAGCTGACCAAGCCCCTCATGGCTGAGGGCTGGCTCCTTGGTCCCGTGTGGGATTCAGGCTGAGAGCCTAAGCCCACGCCAAGGGAACAGGCCGGGCTGGGGGCGGGGTGGGGGTGCTTCTCATTTCATCTCTCCAGTCCCCCCCCCTGACCTCCAGACTTACACACAGCTGCCTACTTGACATCTCCACTTGGGTGGAATGACAGGCACCTCCAACTTCACAGACCCAAACGTGAGCTCCTGAAATCCCCTCCAAACCTGCCACTCCTCCAACCTTCTCCCAACGTGGCTAATCACAACTGCCTCCTTCAAGATGATCAGGCAAAGACCTTAGCATCATCCTTCTATTTCTCACCTAACATCCAGTCTGTCAGCAAATGCTGGCAGCTCTACCTTCAGGAGGTATTCAGAATCCGCCTCCGCCCCACCTCCCTTGCTACCACCTGATCTAAGCCAACATCTTCTCTCATTGGAATCTTACAATAGCAACTTGTCATTCTGAGGATCATACTGACCGCAGCTCCTCCACCTCTCCCACATCAGCTCCTACCACTGCTCAGTTGGCTTCAGCCACACTGGCCTCCTTGTTCCTTGGTTACAATGCATGCACCTGCCTCAGGGCCTTTGCACTTGCTCTTTCCTCTTCCTGGAAGCTCCTCCCCCATGTCTCCATGGTTTGCTCCTCCCCTTCTTCCCGTCTTCACACACATATTGTCTTCTCAGAGAAGCCTTTCTTAACCACCATACTAAAAGTGAAAGATTATATCTAGTGCCCAGATCTTGGTTTCTAATACCATTCTCCAATAAATGAAAAGATCCAGTGCTCCTTGGAGAAATGGCTGATTTTAGGACTGGGGCAGGAAACACGCACGATGAGCCTGATGCATCCTGTAGTGCCAGAGAGTAAGGAAGGACTTAAAAAAAAGAGCCACATTGATGGGCATATGTCAAAGGGACATAAGAGCCAACCGAAAGCGCTCCCGACAGCCAAAAGCTGGAACAATCGAGCAACAAAATAAGGTATTATTAGATTATAACCCAGACATAAAACAAAAATCCATGAGTCCATTATAAACAAGTGATTGGATAAATTAATAAATTAATTATATATTAATTATAAATGAATAAATGGGGGAGAAGAGATAAATCTCTGTTGCAAAATAATTCCAAATAATTTGTGTAGATACTTTGCCCTAAATGGGTGGTGGGGAGGGGAGAGGAAGCGTAACTCCCAGACCTTACGCGTGGGCTGCACGTAGTTACCTCCTTCCAAGCACAGTATGGAGAGGGGCGGGGGAGAGCAATTCTGCAGCGGAGACCCCTACAGTGAGCAAATGCTACATCAGCCAGGTTATCAAGCTCAACATCGACATGAATCATGTTAAAAGTATGGACCCTTGATATGATTTCGGATGAAAAGGGCACTTACCTTTGAGATCTGGCTTCACAAAACCCATAACCCTGGTCTAATCATGAAAAACACATGAGGCAAGTTCCAGTATAGCGGGATCCTACAACAGATGGGACCAGAACTCCTCAAAACTGTCAAGGTCATCAAAAACAAGGAAAGTCTGAGAAGCAGTCATAGCCACGAGGGGCCTCAGGAGACACGACAATGAAACAGAACGTGGTACCCTGGATGGGATCCTGGAACAGAAAAAGGAAATGAGGTAAACTAAAGAAATCTGAATAAACCATAGACATTAGCTGATAACAGTGTATCCACATTGGCTCATTCATTGCAACAAGTGTACCATACTAATGTAAGATGTCAATAATAGGGGAAACTGGGTGCAGGGAGTAGGTTTTTTCGGAACTCTCTGTACTGTCTTAATTTTTCTGTAAATCTCACACTGCTCAAGGGCTGGCCACTTGGCTCAGTTGGTTAGAGTGTGGTGCTGACAACACCAGGGTCCAGAGTCTGATCCCTGTACCGTCCAACTGTTCCAAATAATAAATCTGTTAAAAATTACAGCCCTCAATTTGCCATATCCCCCTTTCCTGCCTTTTCCCACTGTGCTTATGATTTAACATATATATGTCGAACTTGTATATTTTGTTTATTATCTGTTAACTCTCTAAAATACAAGCCTCCTGTAGGTTTTTGTCTCTTCCCTCCTATATCTCCAGCACCCAGAACAGTCTGACAAATAGTAAGTGCTCAATAAATATTTGTCAAATGATAAATTTCTAAAGATAATTGCTGTTAGTTTTTCCAGCTTTTTTCCCTCTGCCTAAATACATTTATTATTGTTTTAAAATAAACACAAGATTATAATGTTTTGCTTATCTGCTGTCTCCACTTAATAGCCCCTGGTTATTTTTCCTTGTTATTCTTTTACAACATCATTTTTTGATGTTCACAGGCTAATGGTTGGGATTCAAGACACGAAGGCTTTGGGCTGCTTCTTTCCCTCTGCCGGCTCTGCCACGCTGCCATGTAGGCAGGAGAACGGAGTGATGCCAGGGCCAGGCTGAGGCCGCTCCCGCCCTCTGACATCAGATCCGTGGGCACTAGATCCTGCTTGGCAGTGAACTGGGTGCGTCAGAACCCACGGATTAAATAGCTTTCGAAATCCACCAGCTTGTCCTCGACCAGCCAGAAGGCCAGGGCACGTGCCCAGACCTTCTGCCAGATCAGGAACAGTGGAAAACACCATCCATGCATGCAGTGGGGGCAGCTGGGGAGGGGCCTCAATAGTCAGCCACAGCCTAGGCCCCAGACTGATGGTCATGGCCCACAGTGCCCTGGAGAGCTGAGCTCCTGAGAGGGAGATAGGTTGGGGCTGGGGGCTGCCAGACCCTCTCTCCAGGGGCTGGGGAATCTGCCCTGCCAGCTATTTTCCTGGTGGGAAATAGGTGGCCTGGGCAGGCCTCTCAGGGACCCAGTATGTTGGGGGAGGGATGGAGAAACCCTGGGGAGCAGGGTGGAGAGCGAGGGGTATCCCTTCTCTGCACTCAGAGGCCATCTGCTTTAAAATCCAGCCACTTGTCCTCCTTTCTACCAGCAATACGGAGCCACCCAGACGCTGCTAGACACATGAGTGCTAAAGATAAAAATACTCGAAGGACATATGCCTTCTGTGAACTGCTTTGCTCAATGTGCGTTAGGAGTCCTTCAGCTTCCCTCTAAACCACAACTTCACTCCCTCCTGCACTGGCCCCGCTTCCGTGGAGAGGTGGGAGAAGGGCATACCGTGCGGGTACTGTGCGTGCCTGCAGTTGTGTTCATCTGCACGTGTGCCCCAGTGTGTGTATGTGAGTGGGTGATGGCGGGTGGTGTGCCATGTGCATGTCTGTACATGCTTGGGCTCGTGCACGTGGACACGTGTGCCTCCATTTTGTGCTCTGGCATGTTTTGCGCACTTACCTTCTCGTGTGCGAGCTATGGGGTTGCATGGGCATAGGGGCCTGTGTGGGCGTGTACTCTTCTGCTTCTGCGTGGTGAGCTGCTTGTATGTGAGTGCTCTCATGAGATATGTGCATTCATGTGAGCACATGCTTGTGTGCATGTGTGTCCTAGAGTATGTGCCTAGGTGTGTGCACATATGTGCACATGTCCAGGAGCCCAGCTCCAAGAAAAGAGATTATTGTCGGCCTCACACACCTGCTCTGGCAGACATGCTTCCCCCACTCTACCGCACACACATCCTACTGGCAGGACTGTTGTTTTTTTTTTAAATCTGTTGCAGGTGAGGTGGCCTCTGCTTTTCTCACACCTTCTTATACTTACTCATCCTCATCTTAAGTTTTTCCAAACTGTGCCTGTCTGCCACCTCTGCTATCATTGTTCTGTAGCACCTTGGCTTGGTGAGATGCTCTGGAAGAAAGGGGCTCCTGAGTCAATATATTTTCGGTAAAAGTTGCACTTGATGTGCCTTCATGGGGAGTTGCCATGTACCCAAGCATATTAAAGGTCCCAAGAAGTTGCGAAGTGAGGAAACCTGGTTGAGTGCAACACAGGGTTTCTTGGAATTATTTGCGTGGTGAAGTGTGCAGCATGCTGGGAGATGGCCCCCCTGTGTACAAGCCGCCTCCTCCCTGCTTCTCAGCAACTGTGTGGATGCTTCCAAATGTCCAGTTGATGGGTGCTGTGCAGACAGGCTGGGCTTGTCTCAGGAGGGGAGTGCCCTGTGGCTTGGGAAACACGTCCCAGCCCTTGGCCTCTGGGGTCCACAGGGAGCCTTGCCCAGAGAATCCAAGTCAGGGGCACTTCTCCAGATGTGGCTGAGGCCTCACACGCAGCCCTGAGTCTCAGACCTGGCCGGGGGGCACTGGCACCTCCTCCCACTGGCCCTGGCAGAGGATGCCACAGGGCCCAAGAAGAGGTATCATCAGCTCCTCCCTCCAAGACCCAGAGCAGTGGGCATAAAGTAGAAGTGGCCACTTGAGCCAAATCAGGCACTAGAAACCAAGCTTCTGACTCCCAGTCCAGTGCTCACCCTGCCAGGCCAGAGGTCCCACTCTACCTCAGCCCCAAGACTTCCAGCAGCCTCCTGCTGGTCAGAAGACCTCAAAACACAGTGGCCAGACATCTTGAAGCCCCGGCCTAGGGGAGTGTGTGGAGGGGGTGGGAAGCAGACGCCTTCCAGCCAGTCCCACTCCTGATCTGACCGCTGCCTCCAGAGAATAAGATAGAGTCAGGGAGGCTCCCTGCTCCTCCTCCCCCATAACATTAAAAGCAAATATTTAAGATTACACAAGTGACATACAAATACAGACTCTGTACGATTCAAATAACACAGAAAGAGAGTAAAAATCCAAACCTCTCTTTCACCCCTCGCCACTTCCCTACCCTGGTCCCCCATCCCAGAGGTGACCATGTTAACAGTTCAATGTATCCTTCTATTTCCACATTTACGGATTTAAAAAAAAAAAAAAAACACAAGTAGAACCACAGTGTGTATTTTTCCGTGACTTGCTATTTTTAGACATTTAACAATCTGATCCCTGTCAATACATGTTGATCTATCCCTGTTGTTTTTTAAGCCAGCTACACAGTATTCCAGAGCGTTGGCGTTCCTTTCGTGTATTTCACCCTCCCACACCGGTGGGCCATTTCCCGCCCTTCCAGAACACGCAACAGTGCAACAAGCAACTTGCCACCGGTCTCTGGGGGGCACACGCGTGAAAGATGGATCCCTGAGCGCGGCGCGCAGGAACGGAGTCGGAGGAGGAAAGACCGAGGAGGAGACCGAGGTTCAGAGAGGACCCTCAGGCGGCGGCGACCGGAACGTGCCCGAGGCCTGCGCTCCGGGGCCACCCCGGGCCCTCCCCGGCCGCCCGCGGCTGCAGAGCTGCCCGCGCCTGGGAGGGACCGAAAAAAGCCGGCGCGTGTTGCGCGCGCCCCGCGCGGCCGTGTTTACGGTGCCCGGAGCCCGGGAAGCGCCGCCACAGGGCTTGCGGTTGCATAAGCGACCAGGTTAGAGATCGGGGACGCGCTCGCGACCTTCCGGCGCGCGGCGAGGGGCGCCAGGCGGCAGACGCATGGGATTAGGGAGTCGAGCGTCAGGACAATAATTTCCTCTTTGCATTTGGGTCCATCGACCAGCGAAGCAGCATTACGGGCCCCGTTACGTAACCGGCGCCCGGCCCGGCTCTGATGAGCGGCCGCCCCCGCCGACCCGGGCCACCGAGCAGGGCTACGGGCAGCCCCGGTCCACACCGCGAGCCGGCCTAGGCCGCACAGCTCGCGTTTTGCAGCTGGGATTTGAAAGCCAGGATTTGAACTCGGCTTGCTGGAAAGAGCAATTCCGTGCAGTGCTGAGCACAGCCTGAGGCTATCCCTTGCAAGGCTGCGTGAAACTGTGAAAAACTGGAAGCTACCAAAATGTTTGCCAAGATGGAGAACGGTCAAATGAACGGTGGAGCGTTCATACTAGCGCTATCATGGAGCAGTAAAAAAACGGGGCTGGAATGATGGAGAGATGTCCCAGACATAAAATTAAGTGAAGAAGAGCGAGCTGCAGAACAGCAGCAGCGGTAGGATCTCACTGATGTTAAAGCACAAAGCTCACACCCCAGAGAGCCGTCTCTGTATCTGCAGCGGGCCGAGAGCGGCTGTCTGAAAGGGCCGAGGGCCTTGGCTGAGCCGACGGGGCAGTCACCTCCGCAGGGAGGTAGGGCGGAAAGGTCAGGGGAACCTCACATGTTACTCTGCACACTTCCGAACTAGTTGAGTTTCTCACGCCACAGAGTCAAGCACAATGTGTGTGCTTGTGTCATTAAGAAACAGACCCCTTGGGCTGGCAGGTTTGCTTGGTTGAGTAGAGCGTGATGCTGATAACACCAAGGTCCAGGGTTCTATCCTTGCACTGGTCAGTTGCCAAAAGGAAAAACAAAAAGCAGCAGGCTCCCCCAGACCCCTCGAGACAGGAGGGCTGGGGCAGCCTTGCAAACTGGGACTGACATCACTTCCAGCTGCCTTTTCCGAAAGAAAGAATTATGGAGATGCCTAAAAGTTAGAGCAGAGGGTGGGAGGTGGGGAGGATCGGGCCCAGCACCTTGTTTCCGGGTAGGGAAGCTGAAGCCCAGGATGGGAGGGGGATTTGTCCAGCATCTCACACCAGCGGGCAGCAGGCTGGGAGGCAGAGGCCATGGATTCTTCCACCACCAGGCCACTCTGCCCTGCCAGTCCTCAAATGTGCTGGGGTCACGGTGGTACAAGAGGAAAAGGCAGGAAGAAAAGAGCTGGGTATTCTTGGCTGGGATAGGTGGGGGGCAATTTGGCATCTGTCCGTTCAACCATCTATCCGACAAACATGTTTTGGGGCCTCTGGTGGTTTCCAAGCATGTGTGCAAATTGTTTGACACTCTTCCCATTGAAAGGTGGGGTCTCTGTCCCCTCCACTTGAATGTGGACTGACCTTAGCAACTCACTTATAATCCATAGAGCGCAGTGGAGGTGACACTGCCTGACTTCCCAGGCTAGATCAGACAAGGCTGTGCTGCTCCCTTCTGGCTCTGTTGGGATGCTGGCTCTGGGGGAAACCTGGCTGTTGTCAGAAGTCAGACTACTCTGAGATTGCCATGCTGGAATCGCCACATGTGCCACTTCAGTGGAAAGCCCAGCTAATGCCCAGCCAATTGCCAGCATCCGCCGTGGCCACGTGCATGCACCATCTTGTATCCAGCCGAGTTGAGCCTTTGGGTGACTGCAGCCCACCGCAGACCCCAAGTTAGAACTGCCTGGCTGAGACCTTCCAGACCCACAAAACCATGAGCAAAATAAAATAGCACTTTTAAGCCACAAATTATGGGGTGATTTGTTACAAAGTGATGGTATCTGCAAAGGGGTTACTCTGTGCCAGCCACTGTGCACAGAGGGGCAGAACAGTGAATAAACATGGAGAAGCCAGACAAGCAGATAATTATACAGTGATGTGGTAAGCACAGCCATGGAGTCATGCACAGGTAATATGGGAGCAGAGCTGAAGAGTCTGTAATCTAGGCTGGGTGGGTCTGAAAAGTTTTCCTGGAGCAGGTGACATTGAACTGGCCTGCAAAGGTGAGTAAGGAAAGGCATTTCAGGCAGAAGGAGTAAGCCTTGAAGGTGAGACAGAATGATGTCGGCCAGGGGACTGTTTATGAAGTAGGAGACAGAGTAGGGGCCGGCCCGTGGCTCACTCGGGAGAGTGTGGTACTGATAACACCAAGGCCACGGGTTCGGGTCCCTATATAGGGATGGCCGGTTAGCTCACTTGGGTGAGCATGGTGCTGACAACACCAAGTCAAGAGTTAAGATCCCCTTACCAGTCATCTTTAAAAAAAAAAAAAAAGAAAGAGCAGGAAATGAGGCCGGGCAGGTGGCAGGGACGCCAGACCATGGGAGCCTTGAGGACGCCTGAGAGTTTGGACTGAGAGCAATTGGGAGGCACTGAAGGCAGGGGCAGGAGATGCATCCTCTGGGGAACAGCACCGGGAGGATAGACAGGAGGGAGAAAGGGAAGCTAGAGAGACCAGTGGAGGTGGGGGGACCCAGGAAAGAGAGCTTGAGGGTCACGGAGCTGATGGAGCAGAAAGGGGTGGGAAGGACGGGATGTGAGAAGCATTTAGGAAATGAATTCTCAGGCCTGGGTTTCTGGATGGGTGTCTGGTCATGGGCAACTCTTGGGTTTCTCTCTTGGTGACAGGGCCAGCAGTGGCACCAGCAGCTTAGAGAGCCCTGGAGAAGAAGTGGGTATGAGAATAGGCGAGTCTGATTTGGCCTTATACAGCAACATGGCAGGTCCAGGTGGAGACTTCCAGTAGCCCACGAGATGTAAGAATCTGAAGCCTGGGGAGAAGTCTGGGGAGAAGATGTGGAGATGGGAGACACTCCTTAAAATATGTTGAATGAGTGAATGAGTGAATGAATGTACCGGCAGGTGGTTGTTGAATTCATTAGGATGGATGATGTGGCCTGAGGATGTGGGACACGCCCTGGGGCTGCACTGTTTAAATTGGCCAGGGAGGCATAGATGGGAGCCAAGTGTAATGGCCAAGTTCCTGGTGGTCTACAGTCAAAGTTCCTGGGATATATCCCAACAGAAAGGCCACAAGGAAGTGCAAAGAGGAAAATACAAAAGTCCAGGGAGTCAGATCAGTTCAGAGCCAAGAAGCATTAATTTAGTGGCTACTGTGTGGCTGGCATTGTGATTCACACATATTAGTCAATTTAATCCTTAGGCCAACCCATTCATTGATTCAATCAATATTTGTTGAGCACCTACCGTGTCCCAGGCACTTGACTAGATGCTAGGTATACACTGGTGGATCAAGCAGACACCATCCCTGCCCTCATGGAGCTTAGAATTTAGTGGAGGTTCTTCTTCTCATTTCACAAAAGCTCAGAGAGACTAAGTAATCTGCCCAAAGTCATACAACTGGGGAGCATTGTGCGTCTGACTCCACGTCCAGGATGCTTTGGGGAACCCGAGCATAGCATCTGGCAGGGGAAGCAGCAGGGCTGGGGCTTGAGGGCAGAGGGCAAGCCCTTCTGTGGGGTCAGGTCTATGGGGAATCTGAAAACCACTCAGTGAACCTGGGCTAGGCCAGAGCTGCATTTCAGGGAACTCGGGCTCAATGGAAACTTGAGAGCAGTGGGATCCCTATTATCTGAGGCTGGGGCTGAGATTATGGTTGGGGGGGGGCACAGTGAAAGGGGCCAGGGTGCAACTAGAGTGTCTGTTCTCAATAATGACGACAGCGGCTGGCTGGTTGGCTCAGTTGGTTAGAGCGTGATGCTGATAACACCAGGGTCCAGGGTTCGATCCCTATACCAGCCAGACACTAAAAAAAAAAAAAAAAAAAAACCCAAAAAAAAAAAATGATGATGATGGTGGTGACCTCTGAGCATCTGCTACACACAGGGCTCTGCTAAATGCTCTCCAGGCTTTAGCGCATTGAGCCTCATAGCAACCCATTACTAGTCCATTTTACATGTGAGAATACTGAGACCCTGCGGGGTCTGGGAACTTGCCTGAGACCACACGGCCAGAAAAGCGGCAAAGCAGAAAAACTGGGCCCATCAGGTTCCAGAGCCTGGGGATAACCACTACCCACAGTGCCTTGTATCGAGGTTGGTATAAGAACTGGGATAGTCCTGAGCCCATGGGTGGGGACTCAGAGCTCAGGTTTGGGAAACTGGGGATGGCACAGGCCTTTGGATAGACCAGGCACAAGCCATGACTTCTTCCCAGCCTGCATCCTGGGGCCCAGGTGTCTCCCTCCCTAGCCCCAGGGTCCTTCTCCCAATTCTAGTTGCAGGACCCAGACTCTTCTCTCTAGCTCCTAGAATAGGAAGGACACAGAAGATCAGCATGTCTTACCTTGTGACCTTGCAGATTAAGAAGCTGAGGAATAGGGAGAGGGTGTTTGTTATCTAAGGTCACCCTGCAAATTAGTGACAGAGCTGGGAGTAGACTGGTCTTCTGAGTTTCAGTCTAATACCCCTCCCCCTTCTAGGCTAAGAGTGGGGCCTGACCACTGACCACCACCCCCAATACACACACACACACACACACACACACACACACACACACACACACACGGTCCTTTCCCCATATCTCCTGTCTCCATTTGAAAGTACTGATCTGAGTTTCCATTCCCAGATCACCTGACCATACACACCTGCCCACTAACAGGGAATGAGCAGTAAATGGTGCCAAGCAGCTAAAATCAATGCGAGTCTCAGGCCAAGGGCGGTTAATAAACTAAGAAGTGATGGGGGGGCCGGCCTGTGGCTCACTCGGGAGAGTGCGGTGCTGATAACACCAAGGCCGCGGGTTCGGATCCCATATACGGATGGCCGGTTGGCTCACTTTGGTGAGCGTGGTGCTGACAACACCAAGTCAAGGGTTAAGATCCCCTTACTGGTCATCTTTAAAAAAAATTTTAAAAATTAAAAAAAGAAGTGATGGGGACTGTGCGAGTTGGCAAGTGTGTACCTATATAAGGGAATGACCATGCCCAGCTCTGGCCTACCAAGCCATGTGGTCCAGAGGCTTATCCAGAGAAACCAGAAATCTTGGCTTTATAGTATGACATCTCCTGATTTAATCGGTAATAGGTTTATGCATTTTTTCCCTAGCATTAGCAAACAGTTTACTTGGTTTCAGGGATACAGGTGTGGCTTGTATGGGACAGCCCTCCACCCCTCAGAGACTCCCTGCCCGATGGGCCCGAGCTGGGAAGACTGTAGAGGTTGTCCATGAAATGTAAGGGACTGTAATCACGTCTGCTGGCTTTTCCCATAAGCCCAGTGGCTCCTAAACTGGGCAGCACATGAGAATCACCTGGGGAGCTTTGGAAACCTGATGCCCAGGCAGCACCCAGGCCAATTAAGTCAGAATCTGGTGGGTGGCAGCCAGGCATCTGCATTTTTTAAAAAAGCTCCTCAGGTGATCCTAGCCTCACCAGTAGCCTCAGCATCACGGGGTAGCTTGTTAGAAATGCACATCCTCAAACCCCACCCAAGACCTGCTGAATCAGAATCTTGAGGGTGGGGCCCAGAATCTGTGGTTTAACAAGACCTCCAGGTGATTCTAATTCTCTATAAAATTTGGGGTACACCATCTCAGACTGAGGAGGTGTGAGGCACAGGTGGTGCCTACCAGGAACTTGACACATCTGAAAATGACCAGCTTCACAAGAGACATTCAATTTAAAGACACTTTGTAAGGAAAAAAAAAAAACCTATTACCATGGTTATTAATTACCAAGGGTCAGGAAAGACTACAAGTCAAGCTAGTCTCCCTTTTCTCCCTTATACAACTGGAAACCTTCCCCCCCTGACTTCAGAGTCGTGAAACATCCTTTCCTTTACAATCTGGGGTGAAAAGCCCTCCCCTGTCCTCAAATCCCACAACACATGTTGGGCACATAGGTACTCACCAAATGTCAGTTTCTTTCCTTCCCATTTCCCCTGGGAATTTCTAAAGCAGTGGCTTACCTGCAACCTAGGCTGTTTTGACTTATGTTAAAGTTAGCACATTGCCCGAGTGCCCAGTGTGGGGGTGGCCAGCTGGCCAGGGATTATGAAACACTGGGTCTCATCCAGTCGGGGCTGGTCGTCCTTCCTTTAAAATCTTTGCCGATGCCGAGCGATATACAGGGAAGTGAATGAAGTGGGAAGCAAGTCACACTGATGATTTTATTACATCTCTGCAAAATGACCCATCCTATTTCCTTGATTCTATGACACATCATTGATCTACCAAGAGATTTTGTTTTCTTGGTGGGAAAGAAAAAAAAATCCAGGTACATTATGTGTATACATCAACTATAAAATGCATTAGTATTTTAGAAATGTGGAAAATATGGATTCCAGAGGCAAGGAAATAGGATTTTCATATGAACAATTGGAAGGAAGCATGTGTAAATATAATATCGTGATGTCTGTGGGTTGGGGATTATCTCTTGGTCTTTTGGGGTTCTTGTCATGGATGTTAACATGGAGTTTGTACAATGATTAAAAAATAAAATTTACAAAGGGAAAGAAATCCCACTAGCCACAATAGCCATAGAGTCTCCTTTCTGGGCCTTTGGGAAATTTGCTATAAAGTGGTCCTAGTTCTGAGGGCTTGAATGTAGTCCCTATGCAAACTAGGGTCAGTCACTTGCTGAACCTCGGTTTCTTCACTTGCAAAATGGAAATCATGACCATCTCTATCTGGCCTGTTCTGTTTGGCTGGAGAATCAAATGCAGGGATTACTGAAGGGAAGCGCAGGTGGAATCCCTAATCTGCTTAGCCTGGGGACGGGGTGTTTGTGGGACTCCCCCCACTGTACCAGAACCCCATGCCCGCGGCCGTGTAGCAGATCCTCTCTCTGCAAATGCAGGGCACAGCTGACACCGTCTGCTCCCGGAGAGGCCCCACCTTATTTGCTGGCAAAAATTCAATGCCTTTGACTGTTGCCAAAGTCCACTCTGGTGCCTGCGAGTGCATTCTGGGGAGCAGATCCGGTCAGTCAGCACAGGACATACAGGTGCCTGATGTGACCTGGGGACAACCAAAGGGTCTAAGATTCCCATCACTATGGTCTCCCCCTTTGGAGGAAATCAAGCCACAGAAAGGCCCTGATAAAAACACAAAGACATTATTTTAGCAAGATCAACACTAAAATTTAGAACAGAGATTGCAGCCCACAGATGGACTTCTTCCGGCCTTCACAGGGCTTTTTTAAATGTTGAATGTCCCACAAAGCCATAATCCTTTTCATTCCTGTGGCCACTGCTTGGCTGTGGCAGGACTGGACGTGGCAGTTCCAAGAGGGGCTGCCTGGGCCCTGAGCCCTGGGAGAATTCCAGAGAGCCAGATATCCAGAGGGCCTTGGCCGGGGCTTCCTGCTGCAGCCTGTGCTGCAGAATTTGAGGAGCAGAGAGGGCTTCTCGCCCAGATTGTAAAGGGGAGGGAGGGTACTTTACAACTCCGCGGTCAGTGCAGAGAGGATTTCCAACCCAATAAGGGAGAACAGCCAGCTTGCACATTCAGCCACGTATTCAGCAATGTTTTCTGAGTTCCTCCTGTGCGCCAGGGGCCTGTGGGCCACTTTTCTCACATAACTCTCCCAACAGCCTGGGCAAGGGTATTACTATCCCCATTTACAGATGACTAAACTGAGGTATGGAGAGCCCAGGTCACCGAGGTGCCCCTTCCCTTTAGACAACCTGCAACCCCGTTTCTTCCCCTCTGCTTCCCAGGCTGGCCGGACCAGGGAGAAGGTTTTAAGGCCTGCGGTGGGGTCACCCACTCATTGCCCTCTGGTCCTCTGGCTGTTCTGGACTCTCTGGGTGGGGTCAGAGTCTCCGGTGCCCCCTAGGCCCAGGCTGTCTGCCCAGACAGCCTCACCCAGCCTGCAGAGGTAGGGCTGGGGAGCCTTATCAACTGGTCAGGGTGGGGCCCTGTTGGGAGGAGAAGGACCAAATGACCTCCACCTCATCCTCCAGACGCAGAGGCTGTGAAAGGACGTGCCCTCCCACGAGGCTCTCAAGAAACACTCAGGATTACTGGGGCTCCTCTGCTTATAAAAATGACATCTCAAGTGTAGAAAAGTTTGGAAAGCATAACAAAGGGATTTAAAAGTCACCCACACAATACCACCAGCTGGAGACGACCATTGTCACCCCAAAGTTAAACATGAACTACAACTAGGTTGTCCTCTTCTATAGCGGCAGGGGTCACTGTTATTTAGTTGTACGATTTTTAAAATATTCCCCTCTGTCATTTTTGGCTTGTTTGGGGACTTTTTAAAATTTTTTAATCCTTCCTAGTACAGAGCACAGGCTTCAGGAAATACTTGTTCAATGAAAGAATGACAGGCAGAGACCAGTCATGGTTGGGCCGGGGCGCTGGCTGGCCGAGGCGTGCCCAGCACGGGCCGAGACGTCCCCACCACTCGCCATGCAACCATTCCTGGCATCCCTGGTGTGAGTTCAGCGCTCCCCCAACGTCACTGGTGTTTGTCGACCTTTAATGCAGCAAATGCAGGTGCAAATGGAGAAGCCCGACCGTGGGCTTCGCTGTTAGCCAGGGCCTCAGCCTCCTCCCAGAGGGGACAGGCAGATAGAACCCCAGGCCTGAAGTGCAGGGTTCCTACCCCTTGAGCCCTCTGAGGTTTTTAAGAAAGAGGAGACAGTGCTGGAGAAACCAGGCTTCAGAGAAAGCAGGAGGGTGGAGGGTGGACACAGGAAGGCTGTCGGCTTCTAAGCAGGGAGGGTCTGTGTTGCCAGCAAAGGTTGTGGAGTTTCTCTTCCAAGAGGGGGGTGGGGAGCATCTCTGTAGACTGGGCCAGGGGTCACCTACCCCTGGCCCCTGGGGCAGGGATGGGAGACTTTGGGAGTCGTTTGTTCAAAGGAGGCCTGGAGCAGCCCGTAGGACAGAGTGTATAGGACAGGGTGTGGCCAGAGGGCCAAGGTTGGGGGAGGACTGCAGAGACTTTGGCCAGGGCGCCGATTTTCCTTACTAGGCTGGGCAGGTTTTCTGAGCCTCTGCAGGCAGCCCATAGGGGAGGGGCCCGGGCATTGGGACTCTCCGTTGGCTCAATCCCCTCCTAGATCCGGGAGCTAGTGGGAGGCTTCAGACACAGCTGGCTCACTCTACAAAGGTACTTTAGGATTCTTCCTGGAAAACCAGCAGGAGGAGGAAGCTGATGATTCCAGGCTGCTGGCCCAGCCTGGATGACGAGGAGGCGGCAGGGTAGGGCCTCGGACCACTGGGCTTGAATCTAGACTCTGCCACGTCCGAGCTGGGTAACCGTGGGCAAGCAAGAGATTTAACTTCTGTGAGTGTCAGTGTCTTCCACTGTGAAATGACGATTAAAAAAAAAACAAAACCGATTTCTTCTGTCCCTTTCCCCTACTCAGGGTGCGATGAGGATTATGCAGGATAAAATAGACAAAGGGGCCTGACATATCTAGGTGATCAATAAACGTCATTCTCCCCTAAACGGGTGGTTCTCGAATTGATTGCACACCAAGCAGGTCTGCCTTTCTCACAAGACCCAGACCCAGGTGATTCTGAGGCAGCAGGACCCCAATACAGCACTAAAGGTGCTAAAAGGCTATTGCCAGATGGGGGTCCTGAGCAGGGTCTCCCCGGACCCTCACGGCCTTGGCCATCAGCCTAGGGGGCCCAGCCTGCAGCCCCTCCCTCCCGCCGGCGCCGTGGGCCGTGTTGTGAGCTGCCGGTTGCTGGGATGCGGTGTGGGTTTTTGTCTGCCTTCCCCGCCCCATGCCAACCCGCCCAGCAGGCCCCACTGCCTTGGCAACGCATTGCAAAGTCCACACAAAGGGAGACTCGCCACTGGGGAGGCTGGTCCTGCCCGACGCCCGGGGAAGAGTTTCCATGGCAACACTGACATCACCGGGCTGGCTGGCTGCAGAGCCCGGCCCCGAATGGAGGCGCCTGGGTGTTCACGCGGCAGCGACATGGAGGAGGGCGACCCGGGGCTCGGCAGCCACGCCGGGGTGGGGGGCTGCCCCTGGGTTCAAAACCCAGCCCTGCCCCTGACCTGCTAGGTGACTTGAGTAAGTCGCGGGGCCTGTCTGAGATGCAGTCTCCTCACCTATAGAAACAAGTCACAATCTGTACCTTGCAGTGAGGATGGAATGAAATAAAGGATAATGCACAGGTGTGGGGAGGATCGTAAAGACCTGTTCCAATGGTGGCAACTTCAGGCGAATTCCAGGGAAAGGTGGGAAGCAGCCCGAGCTCCCTGACTGCCCAGGCCCTTGACGTGGACGCAAGAGGACAGCCTAGGATTTGGGGAGGAGAAGGCGCAGTTACCGTCATCTCCCCCTCCCCCACCAGGCTGCACGCCTCTTAGTGGGGAGCACGGGGTGGGGAAACTTTAGAGGCTGGGGCCGGCTCGGGGGCTTTCTGGTCTCACACCCTCAGTTTGCAGGTGAGAATTAAGAGGCCTAGGAAGCAGCGGTGACTGGCCCAAGTTCATGCCCTGCATAATGATGGAGCTGGGATGTGAAGGGTCGCCTGTGCCCAGTGGCTGGGCCCTGTGGTTGAGCCTCCTCTGTTCTCTGTGCCGTGGGAGTGACACTGATTCCTCCGCAGGAAGTAAAGTCAGCAGCACAAGGCCAGGGAGGGCCGGACCTTCTGAGGTCGGTGAAGCTGCAGGTTGGGGTCCCCCCACGAATGCTGGCCTTCTAGAAGGCAGCAGAGGGCTGAGAAAGGCGGCGCAGGCTTCCTGTTCTCTGCGGTGCCCAGGGAGGCCCTTTGCAGGGGCAGGGCAGTATGTTCAGAAGCTTCCCTCAGCCGCGTCCTTTCCCGAGCTCTGCCCCCACCCCAGCGCACATGGTGAGGGTCGCCCCAGGCCTCAGCCACAGGGCCTGGGGCAATTCTAGGAGGAGGCCTCAGAGTCCACAGAACTTTCTGCCTGTCCAGCTCATCCCTCACCACCAGCTTTCCTTCTCCCAGTATGTTCCCTGTCCGGGTCTGGGCCCTGCTTCAGGCTCTCCATCTCGGAGGGAATTGCTGAGGCCTGTCCCCACCCAGTGTCTCAGCCTCGGGCTTGTGCTCTGGTGCCCGTCCTTCCACACTTCGCTCAAATGCACGTGCCCAGACCTCCCTCTGGCCCAAGGGACTTCTCTGGGCTCTCAGCTCCTCTTAGGGGAGGACAGCCCTCCCATCATATCAGAGGTCACCATCAGTCTCCCCGTGGGCTTTGGTGAGTTTAAGACAGCCATTATGACCTAAAAGGCTCCCCCTCGTGCCAGCAGGGCTGGGGACCCTCCTGCTACGTCCTCCTCCCCTAGGAGTCACCCTCTTTACCTCCAGGGCCAGGGAAGTGGCCCACTGCTTGGGAGGGAGGGCATGCGCTGCCCTCAGATGTGGTAGGGTCACAAGGAAGAGGAGGGAGCCATCAGGGTCACTTTGCAGGGTGGGGGGAGCTGGCTGGCACCCGCACCAGGGTCTGCCCTTCTTGGCCGTGAGCTGACGTGTGCTTGCCCCGTGGTAGCCTCCTGCTCAGCTGGACTGCGACTCGCCACTGTTTGCCTTCAAACCGGTTCCATCTGGGTGGCTCCAGGCCAGGGCACTGGGGGTAGCAAGTCACCCATGGGGTGCTCTGGAGGAGGCAGGCACTTGGGGGCGGGAGGTCTGGAAGGTGAAGGGAGAAGGAACGTCCCTTCTAAGAGAGAGGCCTGAGGAGCCTGGAAGCGGAACTCTGCCCACCCGAGGCACACGCGTTCTCAGCAGAAGGGAGCCTCAGTTACTTCCCATAGCTGCCTGACCCTGGGAAGGGATGGTGGCTGGCCCTGCCCCCTGGGAGACAAGCCACACCCTTTCCCTTTGCCTCAGAGAAGGAGGAATTGGGTGGAAGGTTGGAAGCTCCTGGCAGAAGGATCCCTCCCCACTCACCAGGTAATGAGCTTTCAGAGGCCGCGTCCTTCTGCCTCCTCCTATCAGCACTGTCTGAGGCCTAGCGTCCCTCTCCCTGGACACATCTGGGGAAGAAGAGCCCAGTTTGCTTGGGCCACCTGCTCTGGCCTCAGCAATATACCCAGAGCTGGCCCAGGCCTTCAGACACCCTGGGGGCTCAATTCTTGACTCTGGCTAGTATGTGCTCAGCCCAGCACCGATGTCCTTCTGCCTCCTCCTATCAGCACTGTCTGAGGCCTAGCGTCCCTCTCCCTGGACACATCTGGGGAAGAAGAGCCCAGTTTGCTTAGGCCACCTGCTCTGGCCTCAGCAATATACCCAGAGCTGGCCCAGGCTTTCAGACACCCTGGGGGCTCAATTCTTGACTCTGGCTAGTATGTGCTCAGCCCAGCACCGATTTACATAACATGGTTTTGCATGAAAAACAAGTCGGCCTGCAGCATGGAGAAGGCCCCAGCTGTGGCCTGCTGTGGGCAGCTGTTCTTGCCTGCCCGCCCTGTGGCCCCGGCTCCCACCTCCCTGACCTCTGCAGATTCCTCAGTAAAGAACCGCCCACCCCAGCATGGCATCCTGTGGCCCACCTGGAAGAGTGAGCAGAAGCCAGCCGCTTCCTCCTGGGGGGGTATCCAGGGGTCTCCCACAGCTCTGAGGCTGAAGTGGCAGCACAGGGCACAGGCAGCCGTGGGGGAGGGGCTGCCGAGCACCCACTGTGTGCCAGGCCCTGCACGAGGCTCTTGCACACACAGTATGTCACTGCACCATCACAAGACCTGCTGAGGAAGGGAGTATCATTTTCAGGGGACCAAAAAAAGCGAGTCACAGCTAGAGCTCTTCAGGGCCAATCTGGGAGGGGGTAAGTGAGGCTCCTTCCTCCCCAAAGTCTCCAAAAACTGGAGAACTGCCTCTGCCCACCTGGGTTTGTGGGGTGGGGTGGGGGGCCTCTTTCTTCTCTTCATCTCATTAGAATGTTGGCACTAAGTGGGCATGGGCAGGGTGGGCACATGGTGACTGGTGAGTCCTGCTGGAGAAATGGCCCAGCTAACAGCAAGCACGGTCAGCACTGACATTCTTGGAGAGAGCACACAGACTGTCCCAGGGCGGAGACAGGCCAGCCCAGCCCAGCCCAGCCCAAAATGAAATAAAGAAAGGGCTGATCCGAAACCTCACTCTCAAAGCAGCTATCAGTTTCAAGAAAAGGCCTTCCAAGTCCTTGGCCCTTGATCCGTCCAGCACTCAGATCAGAAAACTTGTAGCCTGAGGGTGCTTTCCCTGGAGGAGGGTCGGGCCTGGTGCCAGGTGGGAACTGCAGACAAGCCTGTGTCCTGGGCCGGCGTCAGAGGCCTGGTCTCCCTGGACCTGACCAGTTGTGACACTTTGAACAGGGCCCCTAATCTCGCTGACTCTGTTTCCTTGTCTGTAACAAGGGCTAGTAAAACCTGCCCTGCCTATTTAAAAAGGTTGTTGTGAGAGCAGGTCCTGCGTACCAGCTCTGTAATCACGCAGGTGTTGAACAAAGGCAGGGGGTGGGTCCCCGCCCCTGATCACACAGTTGACGGGATCTAAGGCCAACAAGGACATTTGACTCTGCTTGGAGAAGCAGAGTTTCTCTCCAGAGACTGTAAGGTGAAGTCCCCAGCCCCAGCCTGCTCTACCTCTGGCTCAGCCATATCGAGCCAGGTCTGAGTTCAGCCAGGAAGGCCAGTGACTCATAGTGACCTCACTCCTCTCTGCATCAGTTGTTCCTCCTGTAAAATGGGCACAGTGGCTCTTGGTTAAGAAATCTCCTGATGAAAGGTCCTCGATGGCTGTGGCACTCTGTCATTATTCACCACTCCTCCCTGCCCTTACTCATCTGGCTAGGAGGACATGTGAAAGGTGGAGAGTCTGGAAAAGAATAAAAAATAAAGAAAAGCGTCACTTGCAGTCCAGTGCCCAGAGCTAGCTGGGTCTCACAGGGCCCCTACGTCAGAGCTGGCAGCCCATTCTCTATCATTTTTCCACAAACAACCAAAGATAAGTTACCATTTAACCAGCCCATGGGAATTGGGGCCAAACTCTCTCCAAGTGGCAGACCAGCAGGACCTGTTTGCTGGGATGAAATAACCCCACTGGCCCTGGCGCATGGCTGCCTTCCCACAACCTTCCACCTCCCGCCATGCCCAGCCCAGCCCAGCCCAGCAGGGCGACCTTGGCCAGTCTCCTAACCTTCCCCAGCTCAGGCTGGGATGGGAGACGGAACATCAGTAGGGAGTGGAGAGGAGGGGGCTGCCTCCATCCAGCCCTCTCAGTTCGTGGGCATAGGAGCCAGGCAGGAGGCAAGTCCCAGCCTCTTTCCTCGGTGCCCCCACTGCCAGCACTGAGGATCCCCCCCTCAGGATCCTCTTAACCAGGGTTGGAGTTCATCCCATGGAGCCCCCACGTAGCTGATAGCTTGTAGGTACAATCAATGCTTATTGAATAACTGCTTGGCTCTGGCCTTCTCCCCAGGACCTCCAACCCTTGGTTAACTGAGCACCAGGATTCCTGGAACATCAGAGCAGGAAGGGCAGAAGGGATCTTGGGGATCATCACTTGGGGGATGGGAGGTGGCAGGTATAGTCTACGTTGCTATTTTTTTTAAAATTCTTTTTTATTTTATTTTTTTTTAAAGATGACTGGTAGGGGTTTCTTAACCTTCGACTTGGTGTTATCAGCACCACGCTCTCCCAAGTGAGCCATGGGCTGGCCCCCTATTTTTAAAAAATTCTATGCCTAGAGTGAGATCAGATTATATTTATCTGCCCTTCTTAAACTTTTAAGTAACTTTAAATTATAAAATATTTCAAACATACAGAAAAGAACAGAATATCTCAAATAGCCTCATACCCATCACTAAGCTTGAGCAAACGTTAACATTTTTTGCTATATTCTCTTTAGGTCTCTTGGTCAAAAAAGTTAAATGTTGGTGATAGACTGGAAATGTCACCCATAGCTCACCTGCCTTGCTCCTTCTTGAGAGGAGCCTACTAACTTGAAATTGGTGCATTTTCCCATGCACGTTTTTATACATTTACTATATACATGGGTCCATAAGCACGCTANAACTGAGCACCAGGATTCCTGGAACATCAGAGCAGGAAGGGCAGAAGGGATCTTGGGGATCATCACTTGGGGGATGGGAGGTGGCAGGTATAGTCTACGTTGCTATTTTTTTTAAAATTCTTTTTTATTTTATTTTTTTTTAAAGATGACTGGTAAGGGTTTCTTAACCTTCGACTATTTTATTTTTTTTTAAAGATGACTGGTAAGGGTATCTTAACCTTCGATTTGGTGTTATCAGCACCACGCTCTCCCAAGTGAGCCATGGGCTGGCCCCCTATTTTTAAAAAATTCTATGCCTAGAGTGAGATCAGATTATATTTATCTGCCCTTCTTAAACTTTTAAGTAACTTTAAATTATAAAATATTTCAAACATACAGAAAAGAACAGAATATCTCAAATAGCCTCATACCCACCACTAAGCTTGAGCAAACGTTAACATTTTTTGCTATATTCTCTTTAGGTCTCTTGGTCAAAAACGTTAAATGTTGGTGATAGACTGGAAATGTCACCCATAGCTCACCTGCCTTGCTCTCCTTCTTGAGAGGAGCCCACTAACTTGAAATTCGTGCATTTTCCCATGCACGTTTTTATACATTTACTATATACATGGGTCCATAAGCACGCTATGGTATAGTTTTGCATGTTTAGAAAATTATGTTTCTGACTGATGCTTGGTGCAGGGTTTTCGTCCTCTGTGCTCCAGGGCCTGGCTAATGAATCACCTCCAGGATGGGCCCTGGAGGAGGCAGGGCCCAGGCCCCTCACCCTCTTCAAACAGAGCAGCTTCTCTCTCCTGTGATTTATACTCTGGAGTTCAGCATGAGATTTCCTTTGAAAAACAGACTTTGTTGTTTGAAAGTTGCAAGTCTAATGGAAACCCCTCACTTGACAGAGAATGCGACTAGCATCCAGAGAGGGGAGGTGACTTGCTCCAGGTCACACAGCAGTCTGAGCAGCAGAGCCTTCTGATGTCCAGTCCAGAGAGTGGCCAATAAGGAAAGACAGATGGGTGCCCAGGTCCAAAGGATCATTTGCTCCTGGGTCAGGGAAAGGCACAGGGGTCTGGACCGAGGGCCTCTGAAGAAGCAAAGACCTCTCCTTTGGAGAGTGGCAGGGCACAAGGAAAGATCTAGACCTGCGCTTCCCAGTATGAAGCCAAGAGCTGATGTGGCGGTTGGCACCAGGAGTGGAACTAGTCCAAACTGAACTAAATTCTACCTGCGACTCACATTATATTTCTCTGGACAGTGCTGCCCTAGACCTTATGCCCAGCAGCCAAAGCAAAGCAGCCAGCACAGAGGCTGGGGCTCAAGGAGAAGGACGGTCCCCAGGAGGAGCCCTGAGCGGGGTGGGGGCTGCTTCTGCAGGGCACATGTGGGTGCTGTGTTGCGATCAGGAGGGGACGGAACAGGCGACTGCCCTCCCATACCTGGTGGTCAGGGATTCCTCTCTCTGGTCCTCCAGGATCTGAGCTTGCCCTTGTCTGTCCTAGAGAGCTGAGTCTGAATCAGCTCCAGCTGGGCTTCCCACCTGCGGGCCCTCAGCCTACACGGGCCTGGGGAATCAATGTGAGCCCCGTCTCCCAGATGACCTCTGGGCTCCCCTTTCT
>NW_007726506.1:444205-445340 GCF_000696425.1 Galeopterus variegatus
ATACACATGCACATAGTAAAATATTCAAATAATACAAAAGCTCTAAAATTTTAAAAAGATCGACACATAATTCATCTTTCCTCATTGGCCTTTGAAAATCCAAAGGTGGGAGCTGAGAGGAAGCTCTGAGACCCTCCTTCCACCCTGGTCCACTTTGCTCTGGGGACTCAAGATAACTGAATCTTGCAAAACACTTCCCTGGAAACATGCCTTCTAATGTACGAAAGGCTGTCGACAGAGCACCGTGCTCCAGAAACCACAGACGATGAAGAATGAGCGTACGTGTGGAGAGTTCACTGTTTTAATCAAATAAAACCTACAACAAAGTTCATCTGACACACAGTTAATGAGATAATCATTGTTGCGCTTCATGAGAATTAGGCGTTAATGGGAAGCAGTTTTTATAAATGATGGTAATTATGTTGTTGCCTTTACTCAGCCAAAATCTGGAAGTTTTTTCTTCTCGTTTTGCTACTTCCCTTGAGTGTGCCATCTGTCTCGATGATGAAGTTTCCTGTGGGTTCTAGAGTCTTCTCTTCACCGTGAACGCCCCACGCCTCCTCCTCTCAGACCACAGGCAGACAGCAGATTTTTCCCTGGACCACTGTGCAAAGCGCTTGGCTTGGACTAGCAAGTCTAATCCTCACAAGAATACCTAGAAATACGTATTTTTAGCACACAGGTCAAAAAAGAAAACTGAGGTTCAGGTTGGTTGTGCTGCTCACAATGACAGAACTGGGGAGGAACCAACCCAGGTGGTCGGACTCCCCGCTGGACGGCTCCTCCTCTTGTCCCTGGCTGGCCTCTGCGCCTGGCCCCAGCGCTATCAGCACTCTCTGGGGACAACCAGTGCTGGGAAGTTGAGGGTATCTGGGGTGTCAGGTTATGTGCTTACCCAGAGGGAAAGGGGGGAATCATGGCAGCTGCGTGGACCAAAGTTCAAATCCCAGTAGTCAGCCTCTGGCCGTGTGATCTTTGAGCCTCAGTGCCCCATCCACGAAATAGAGAGAAAAGTTCAGGGTTCTTGTAATGACCAAGAGAACAGATGGCTGTGACGGCCTAGCACAGGGCCTGGCATGAGGGTACAGGGAGGTGGGGGTTCTCTTGTCCCCAGACCCCTTTCTAGGAGGACACC
>NW_007726506.1:445576-446459 GCF_000696425.1 Galeopterus variegatus
ACCAAAGTTCAAATCCCAGTAGTCAGCCTCTGGCCGTGTGATCTTTGAGCCTCAGTGCCCCCATCCACGAAATAGAGAGAAGAGTTCAGGGTTCTTGTAATGACCAAGAGAACAGATGGCTGTGACGGCCTAGCACAGGGCCTAGCATGAGGGTACAGGGAGGTGGGGGTTCTCTTGTCCCCAGACCCCTTTCTAGGAGGACACCAGGAGTGGCAGCAGGGATGGGAGGTTTTGTAGCCCCAATATCTGGGAGCCTTGGCACAGCAACTTGGATCAGAGGAGGGAAAAGAGTGAGAGAAAACACAGTTTCCCACTGAGCTTTGATTTGGGGGCACTCGAGGAGCAAAAAAATCACGGGCTGTCTTTGGACTGACTGCAGGGTGGTCCAGGTGTCATGAGCAAGGAGAATCCCCACCTTGGTTCCCCCCCTTTCATACTCTTCTGCCACCCTACCCTGTTGCCCTGGGCCTGCCCTATTCGCTGTCACCAGTGAGGGACAAGGAGAGGTTGTGTGCAAAGGTACTTCATGTTTCTGTGGCAGGGGGCCAGCGGGGAACTCTTGCCACCTGGCAGCACTGTGGATTCCAGGGCAGGATCTAAGCCACGAGGGCAGCCTCTGAACATGGCAGGGGCCATCTGCAAAGCAGGCCTGGGGGGAACGTGCTATGAGACACAGAAGGTCTGGTTCTCAGGCCCTAGACCACAGGAGGCACCAAGGCTAGGAGGTCTGTGGGGACTGGCAGAGACCTGGGGCCCTGACTAGCTTCTCAGCTGGCCTCCAGGGCACCAGCATCTAGCTGTAAAGAAAACACAGAGATCAAGAGTCACAGGGGGGGGCTGGCCCGGTGGCGCACTGGATAGTGCGCCGCTTGGGAAGCGCGGC
>NW_007726506.1:446497-465866 GCF_000696425.1 Galeopterus variegatus
CACGGGCCTGGGGAATCAATGTGAGCCCCGTCTCCCAGATGACCTCTGGGCTCCCCTTTCTGTCACGATGACAGGGGTCTCTGTTGTCCGCCCTTCTTTCCCTGCACATCAGAGTTGAGTGCTGGGGCTGGGCTCACCTTCCTGAAACCCCTACACCACGTGATCTGGGGGAGAGGGTCTTCCTAGTGTTCAGTGTGAGTGTGGGGACTCTCCCACAGGGCAGCAGGCACACACTAGGTCTCCTGGGGTGGGTGGGGGCTGTTGAAGGGCCAGAGGCTCTGGATACAATGTCTCCGGTCTGGCATCATGGGAGGTGCCCAGCCCACCGCGGATCAATCCCCCACCAGCTCTGCCTTCTCCTGCACCACTGCCTGGGTCTGTGATGCCAGCCAATTATTCTGTCTTCCCCAGAGCTGGTGAAGCGTGACACTTCCCTACTGGAGATTCTCAGCTATCATCCAGAGCAGCTGGGAGCTGTCAGCCAGCAGCTTTTCTCTGTGAAGGTAGGGGTGAGGGGAAGAGGGAGGGGGCACCCTCTCTAGCAGACAATGAGAAAATGTCAGGCGCTTAAGTGCACATGACAGAAAGCAACCTGTTCTCCCTATGGGGGAAACAGAATCCAGGATATAACAACTTTGAAGTTTTCAATGTATTTGGGGAAAAAATTAAAACAACAAAAATAGTATCCCCCACCATCAGACATACACACACGTGTGTGTGTGGCGCAAATAATACACATGCACATAGTAAAATATTCAAATAATACAAAAGCTCTAAAATTTTAAAAAGATCAACACATAATTCATCTTTCCTCATTGGCCTTTGAAAATCCAAAGGTGGGAGCTGAGAGGAAGCTCTGAGACCCTCCCTCCACCCTGGTCCACTTTGCTCTGGGGACTCAAGATAACTGAATCTTGCAAAACACTTCCCTGGACCCAGGGCAGCCTACTTCTTTCCCCTGAGCCCCAGTTTCCCAGGCCTGTTGTGAAGATGCATGTGCTCTGACTCGCACGCTGAGCACAACGGCTGACTCAAACGAGGGCTCTGTCAACGCCAGCCATTCATAACGACAACATAAATATAATGATAATTCCTTCCAGAAATACCTGTCGAACACCTGTGACAGGCCCGGCACTATGCAGGGTGCTCTTGGAGATATGAAGGTGAGTAAGGCAAGTCCCGCCCCTCCTGGAGGACAGGCCCAGGAGCAGTTCTACCCGAAGTCTGAGAATGCTGTGTGACGTGGACAGAGGGACACAGGCGAGGTCAGCACAGGCATTCAGGGAAGGCTTCCTGGAGGCGGCGGCATCTGAGCTGGGCTTGGGCGGGTGGCTAGGACTGTGGAGGTGGGGAGGAGAGGAGGGGCGTGACTGCACGAAGAAGGAATCAGAGGTGCAACAGAGCGTGTAAGTTTAGGGCACACGGAAGTTACAGGTGGCTGGACTGTAGGGTACAGCAGGGACACGGGGAGGGGACACTTGCCAGGTAAGGGAGAGCATTACTGTCCCCTGAACATGCTATCTGCCTCTGCCTTGCTGGGTGACCTTGAGCCAAACACTCCTCGTCTCTGGGTCTCAGTTTCCTCATCTGTAAAATGAAGCGCTTTGGCTGCTGAATGTTTCCCCATCTTTTCCCCCAAGAACTCCAGCACTCCCCTCCTTCCTCCCATCTCCCTCCCACATGTGCTGTGTCTGTGTATGAAGAAGTCACTGAAGGTTTTGACCACAGCAGTGAATGAGCAATCACAGGTGGTATTAAAAAAGCCCCCTCTGACTCCAGTGTGTTTTGGGGGTAGGAAGAGGAAGGACTGACATGCTCCAGGGGGCTTTCTGCTGAGGCCCGGGCTGGGGGAGATGAAGAGAAAGTAGAGCCGGCTGCTGGCAGGGGGTGTGTGTGGAGGGGTGAAGGAGAAAACACTGTTAGGACCTGGAGCCCTGGGCTGGAAGTTTTTTTTTTTTTCTTTTTGTCTTTTTTCGTGACCGGCAACGGATCGCAACCCTCAGTGTCGCGCCCATACCGGACCGGGACCGGCAACGGGATCGCAACCCTCGGTGTTGCCCCCGCACCTCGCTCAGCCAGTGAGCAGCCGGTCTGTATGTGGGATCTGAACCCTCGGCGGGAGCGCCGCCGCGCTTCCCAAGCGGCGCACTGTAGCAGTGCGCCACCGGGCCGGCCCAGGCCTGGAGGTTTTGACAGGGGCCTGGAGGGGCTGGGGATGGCTGATCCCCTGGGTCAGAACGCAGAGCCTGGTGTTTGGTGGCCAGGTGCAAGGCGGGGAACCCAACCAGAGGAGCCTCTCTCCACCCGCAGAGGGAGGATAATAGGTTGGTGTGAGCAGGTTGAATGTGCGGCACCTCTAAGACATGCGGATGGGGAGTCCAGTAGGGAATGGAGTTAGGAGCAGGAGCTGCAGTCTGGAAGTCGCTAGATGGGGCCAAGACTAGAAACCCAGGTTGTCACATCTAGCTCAGGACCTTCGGCCTTTGCATGGGGACCTGTGATGCAGTGTGTGGGGGGGAGGGGAGGGAACAGAGAGACAGAGAAAAAGAGAATGGCAGGGAAGTAACACTCCTGGGCCTTGGTTTCCCCATCTGTAGAATGAGAAGAGACTTGCTGAGGGGGCTGAGGGGACCAGCTCTCCTTGGCACCTTTGCTTTAAACCCTGGGAGATGGTCTGGGGAACAGCCTCTGTTCCCAAGGGCACTTCTCTTTGCCAAGGCAGATGGAATCTTAACCAGTCTTTCCCACCCCTTGGGAAAATCCCCAAACTGTGGCCCCTTCTCGCTTCCGCTGTCAGTAGCTCTGAATTCTGGTGTTATTGGGGGCTGGGCTGGCAGGTGCAGAGCAGAGGGGTTTGTATGGGGGCAGAGTCTTCTGGCCCAGGCCCAGTCCCAGTCCCTCTGGCCACTTTCTGCAACAGCCTATGATGGGAGGCCAGGGACTGATGGGTGGGACTGATGATGTGTTAGCCATCACATCAGTCATTCATTAGGACCTACTAACCCAGCAATGCGAGTGGTCTTAAAGATCACCTCTTCCTGGCTCCCCACTCCCCACCGCAGACCAGAAGAGAGCAGGGAGGAAGAGGCCTGGGGCTGTTTTTTATCTTTCTAAAAGCCAACAGAAATAGAACACCTGTCTGTGCGAAGGCTACACAGGCTTACCTAAAATGTCAAGTTTCCTTGCTGGAATTATCAGAGAACATAATCCATGGACATTTATTCAGTAACCACAAATTCAGGATTCTGTTTTATATGAAACAAAACCATGACATGCTGCTCAGAAGCTCTGATTGGTTTTAGGAGCCGGCCTGTGGCTCACTTGGGAGAGCGTGGTGCTGACAACACCAAGCCAAGGGTTAAGATCCCCTTACCGGTCATCTTTCTTTTTTTTTAAAAAAAGCTCTGATTGGTTTTAGGAGCCGGCCTGTGGCTCACTTGGGAGAGCGTGGTGCTGACAACACCAAGCCAAGGGTTAAGATCCCCTTACCGGTCATCTTTCTTTTTTTTTAAAAAAAGCTCTGATTGGTTTTGTTTCATACAAAATCAGCTCTTGAATTGATAATTATTGAATAAATCTTATTTGATGGCCCTAAATTTTTGAAACACAGAGTGCATGTGCATGTGTGTGTTTTTGTGTGTTGGGGAGGAGGTACAGAACTGGGGTAATAAAAAGGTACAACACTCCCATTTTGCAGATGAGAAACCTGAGATGCAGCCGGTAAGCGACCAACTCAAGGTCTTGCAATGAGGCTGGGGGTCACTTGCAGAGCCTCCAACCTTGGGCTCTCCCTGGTGCTCTTTGCAGCTGATGGTTCTTTGGGTGTGAAGTGCGTGGGGGAAGAGAAAGTGTTAACTAAATCTGTACCTCCAGGCCATGGCCAACAGCTGCCTGGGAGATAAAGGGAGGGGACCCCTGGGAACAAACGGCTTGTGGATTGGACAGATTGATCAAGGCAGGAAAAACAGGTGCAGGTGACAACAGGGCAGGGCAAGGGGGAGGGGCAATAGAGACAGAGACACACAGTGAGAGACTTGGGACCCCTGGGGATCCATGTTGCCAGAAGACACCAGCAGAATCTGGCCTCATGGAGGGCCCTGAACTGCAGAACCAGGAGGGTCTGGAGGGAGCACCGTAGCCTCAGCTGGCTCTGGCCTCAGGCAAGGGGCAAAGGCGATGCCCACACCTGGGGGGCAGGGTTGCCCTTCAACAAACCCAGAGCAGCAGCTCTTCCAGTTCTGCCCCTTCTAGTACCCTCCCCGCAGGCCACCCGGCCCCTGTTGGAAATAATCTCTTTGTTTCCTAGGCCCTGCCCTGGAGAGCTTTTTTCGGAATCAGCTCCATTCAAAATCCCTCCCCCAGCAAATCACTGGGAGCCCTGGCTGGTGTGGGGGAAAGTGCACTGGGCTGAGAGTTCAGAGTCCAGGGCTTGTGCCCTGTCCTGTCACTGGCTCCCTGACCCTCTCTGGGGCTGTTAAAACCATCCCCACTCAGAGTAAAGGTCTTAGGTGACTCTCTGGGTTGGGGGAGCTGGGTGAGTGCTTGGGCGTCGCTCTGCCAGCCACAGGCTGCTGGAAGCTGAGGACGGGCTGGGCATGGGGCTGGCCTCCCTCTGCCCACAGCAGGGATGTGGGGACCTGCCTGGCCCTCTGGTCCTGTGCTTGGGCACAACCCAGCACCTGTGTGAGGGGTGTCTGGGCATCTTGCCAGAGCTGAGGAGAAGCTGCCCCCGGGGACAGGGCCCAGGCCTTCTTGTTCAGCCAGAAATTCTAGACTTTTAAGGATCAAGGGCCAGAGAGGGGCCTTTTCCAGGCTGCCAGGGAGCCGTTTTTCTAGCTTGGCAGTATCATGTGGGCCTTGAGGGAGGTTTCCCTGATCTTTGATTGGGCTTTCTGGAAAGGCGTTTGCATGGCCTCATAGGAGGAGCCAGCAGGCCTGTGGTCCCTTCATCCAGGCTCTCAGGAAGGAATTATTTCTTAAATCAACTTTATTGAGGTCTAACTTACATACGACAAAATGTGCCCAGTTCGGCGTACCATTCAGTGAGTTCATAAATGTATTTTCTTGTGTATCCACCACAGTAATCAAGGTAAAGAGCATTTCTATCACCCTGAAAGGTTCCTTAGATTTGCCTGTTTCGTATACGCACCACACCGTCTGTGCTCTTGCATCTGACTTTTCTCAGCATAATAATTTCGAGATTCAACCAAGTCATTGCATCTATCAGCAGTTCTCTCCTTTTTATTACGGAGTCATATTCCATCAGATGGACAGATCATAGTTTGTTTATTCACTTGCCTGTGTCTGGACACAGGGGATGCTTCCAGTTTGTGGCTATTAGGAATAAAGCGGCTGTGGACATGTGTACATCAGTCTTCATGGAGACATACGTCTTCATTCCTCTTGCATTGGTAACTGGAAGTGGGATTGCTGGGTCCTATGGTAAGTGTACGTTTTACTTTTTCAGAAACCGCCCACTTGTTTCCCAAAGTGGTTGTACCATTTTACAATGGATGAGTAGGAAGGGATTTTGAATGCTGCCCTTTCCTGTTCTATGTCCCAGCCTCTTCTCTTCCCTGAGACTGAGCGGGTTTTCTTGCAAAGGTTGTATGGTGCTTCAGGTGGGGCGTGGGGAGGTCTTTGCCTCATCAGAAAACATTCCCCAGTCTCCTTAAAGTCGCAGCTCCTGGAAGAAGTTAAAGTGGCTGTGCTGAGTAGAGGAGGACTTAAGGATCTATTTATACCCGAGTTTAAGCAGATACAGTGTTGGCTAAAATGCTGTAATTATTTTCCTTTTGCTAGTTCTTACCATCCATGCGAGTGATTTTACAGCAGCACCAATCCTATTCCCCCACCTGCTGCCCCCCACAGTAAAATCATTTCTTCCTAAGGACAGGGCAGCTGAGAGCTTCGTTCCCTGAGTCCTCCCTTTTCATCAGCACAGGCTGTTAACTGGGGTGGGCAACGTGTGTAGTTGGAGAACTTTGCTTTTTTGCTGACAGTGTCCACCCAAGCTCTCACCTCCCTTTCTGCCCCATGGTTCTGCCTTGCCGTTATCACCAGAGAACCTCAGCCTTGCCCAGAGAGAGAGGATGAAGTTTTTTTGTGTGTTCAGACACCTTACTAATTGCCAAGAGGTGGGGAAAGCACAGGCAGAAGAATGGATCTACCATTGGAGCAAGAGTCAAGGAAACCTAACAGCCTGGCACTGCACATCTGCTGAGCTGGTCTTATTCCCACCCTGTCTTACAGTTTTGAAGGCTGGGCCAACAAATGGCCCCTTTGGGATTAATTAATATCTTCTTCATTCTTGGGATATAATCTCTCTCACACTGCAGGAGACCTAAGAAACCATTCTCTCCTGCTTGGGAAAATACCTCTACCCAATTCTGGAGTAGCTCACTTAGCTGCTCTCTTGCTCTGCTTTCTTTAGGAGGCACTTGCCGGCAAGATCCCACCAGTCCCAGAATGTTTTAAACAGATGATACGGCCCTGGAATGTCAAAAGTTTGACTGGGATGATGAACCTGTGATATTGCTCCAGTCTGAGCTATTGAGACAACATGTAATCCCTGATTGTTATTACTGCTATTTTTTTATTGTTATTTTTTTCAAAAGATGACCGGTAAGGGGATCCGAACCTGTGGCCTTGGTGTTATCAGCACCACGCTTTCCCAGTGAGCCACAGGCTGGCCCCTATTACTGCTATTTTTTAAATTCAAAGATTGCAAAATAGCTGTTAGGTACTACATTTGATATAGGTGGGCTGTCTTGTTAGCTCACCTTTATTCCAAGTTGGTTGAATGTAAACCTGTGCTATCCAATATGGTAGTCACTAGCCACATTTGGCTATTTAAATTTAAATTACTTAAGTAAAATTAAATAAAACTAATTTCTTAGTTCCTTCATTGCACCAGTAACATTTCAAGTGCTCAATAGTCACATGTAGTTAGTGGCTACCATATTGGACATGGCAGATGTAGAACATTTTCATCATCACAGAAAGTTCCACTGGGCAGTGCTGGTTTATAAATTAGTCACGTATGCAGCAGCAGCTTTACAACCTAGAACATTTTTTGCATCATCTATGTATGGGCTTTATCTGGGCTGGGCCTTAAAGAAAAAAAAAATCTCAGCGATCTGATCGCTGTTCAAAATGCATCTGCAAATCCAATATGACACAGTGACACACAGGGTTTAAGAGAGTAGGGGAAAAAGATTAGACCAAGCTATGATGGACAAGTAAGGACAAGAGAGAGAAAGACAAAGCGTAACCTGTGACAGCAATAAGAGGAGTGAATGCAAACTCCTGTGGGAGCTGGAAGGAGGGAGTGGCTGTCAAGGGAGTCACACGAGAGTCACTGGACAGGGAGATATTTGGACTGGGCCTTGATGGGTGGATAGAAGTTTTCCACATGAAGAAGGCAGTCAGGTACTCAAAGAAAAGGGAATTTCATGTGCAAAGATCCAGAGATGCAAGGGGCTGGCTGTGTTTGGGATTTTCTTGGAGTGCTATGGCCGGAGTGTGGGGGTCAGACAGGTCAGATTAGGGAAGGCTTTGTGCTATGCTCAGGGGATCTAATTTATCCTGTGGAGCCCCAGAAGGCTTACAAGCAGGGGCAAGACATGGAGATATCTGCACTTTACGAAGTTCACTTTGGAGACAGTGAGGTAGATAATGGGGAGACCTGCCAGGGGGTGGAGAGAAGGGGGCAGATCTGAGGGACTTGGGGTCCAGCCTGACCAAGGCAGGTGGTAGGGAGCATAGACTATGCCTGGCAAGGTTTCATGTAGGAGATGGGACTTCGGGAGTCAATTTAAGGCTGTGGGCCTTAAATTCAAAAGCCTCGTATAGTAAACACCCGAGCTGATTGGTCTCTAGAAGATCAAGGTTGCTGAACTTGATTCCTTCCAAACAGTGAAGCGTGAGATTGTCTGAGACCTCAACTTTCCATTAGCCTCAACGAGGCAGCAGACCTATTGTTGGAAAATGGCATCCTCCGGGGAGGGTACTGGGGGGCCCTGGGCTCATTACAGCACAGAATGCACAGCTGTGGGTCGTCCAAACTCTCCACTTGGCTTTATTTATAATCCTAATTATATCCTCCAGGAAGAACAATGGCTGATCACCCCAGTTACAAATTAAAGTTAATAAAACGAAGAAACAGCGATGAGTGATCAATGTGAATGCCGCCAAACATGACCCCAAGAGGAGCCTGCAGTGATCACAGGCTCCAGCTGCCTAGTCTCTAACTTAAGATGCTTGTGGTGGCATCACCCCCGCCCCTCTCAGGTCCCCTTCCTTCCCTCGGTGGCTCAGTTGATCTGCTGTCCTCTCCCATCAGGGGCCATCAGGCTTCAGGTTCCCCAGGTCCAGACACTCATGCCTCACCCAGTCATCCCCCAGCCAACCTCCCCCATCCCCGCCACTGCTGCCTTTCCACAGTCTGTTGGCTGCCTGTGCCATTGTGGGGGACGAGGCTGCCGACAGCAGAGCAGGACGATCCCAGGGAAGGAAGCAGGGCCTTCACTCCTTCACTCCTCCAACTCCCTCCTGTTCTCTTTTCCCATTATCTTTTTCTCTACCCACCTCCCTCACCCCCTGGCTGAGCTTGTCCACGTGCCCTGAATGTTGAGGGGGCCCTGAACTCTGTGGGTGTCTCACATGGCCGAGCAGGCACCGCCTGCTTCTGTCAGCAGTGCGGGCAGCTTCCACAATCCTCCGGATTGTGCTGACCCTGTTCATTCCTTTTCCTTTCTAAAGAGAAGGAACTGGAGAGGGAGACTGGGGACAATCCTCTGCTCACAGGCCCTGCTGTCTGCACTTGGCTCCTCTCTCTACCTCCCTGTGTCCCCTGCACCCTGCCTCCTACTGAAACATAGCACGTTTTCATTCCCTGCAATCCACAGGGCACCCAGATGCGTCGGTTTGGGTTACCTGGGAGGTGGGAGAAGGAGGTGGGGACTGAGCCAGCACTGTGCTGCTTGTAGGAAAGGCACTCTGGTTGGAGTCCTACCTCTGAGCCTCTTTGCCAGGCCCCAGAGCCCATGCATCATGCATATACCAGCCCATCAGGGAAAACAGCTATTCCCCTGGGGTTTGGGACAATAATTCCTACGTATTCTGGCTTGTTCTTGCCTCATATCTGCCCAGCTCTAAACTCTTGGCTCTGCTTCCCCAGTCCTGGCCCTTTGAACTAGGGATTTCTTTCCAGTTCTACCTGGATGGAAATTTGGCTCTTGGGTTTCCCAGATGGGCACTGGCATGGCTCATCCACTGGGATGCCCAGTTTCTGCAGTGTCTTCCTAGAAGCTGTGCCCTGGCTCCAGCCCCATCAACACCAAATGTTCACATCAGGCTCTTGGCCTGTGCCCTGGGGAAGCCAGGTTGACCATAGGGAACCAGTGCTGCCTCCAGGGCTGGCCAGGCCAGTGAGGCAGGATGTGGACTCCGCCTCTGTGGGTGGCCTCCCTCCCCTTTGCTTTGTGATCAGTCTGTTTGTCTGCCTCGCTCACTAGACTGTATCCCCGTCCCTGGTCCAGGTTCTGGTTTTCGGATCCAGTGTCATTTGAAAAAAGAGACAGACGAACGAGGGAGCTCTTCCCCCTCTATTCCCTGCCATAGTCTATGTCATCCCCACTCGCACAGGCCCTGGTCATTGAGTCTTATTGATTCTACTTCTTAAAATACTTCTCCAACCAATTCCTTCTTTGAGGGACTGTGTGTTTCTTGCCTGGTTAATTCCAGCTACCTTTTGATTAATTTCTTGGCTTCCTTTTTTAACTCTCTTCCATCTATCCGCCTTCCCCATCACTCATAGGTATAACACAAATCTAACCGTGCCACTTCTGTATTTAAATACCTTCAGTAACTCTCCATTTTTCACAAAATATAGTACAATTTCTTTAGACCCTGCACGATTTGGCCCAACCTACTATTCCAGCCTGTTTCTGGCTGCTTCCGCCTGCGAACCCTGGGAACCGACCACTCAGAAATTCTTGCGGTGCTTCAAGCGAGTTATTCTTTTCCACCTCCACACTTGTATTTTCTAGCCTCTCTGCAAAGGTTGCTCTCCGCAATGAACCCCATCCTTGTCAATTTATTGAACTCCTACCTCTCCTTTAAGACCCAGCTAAAATGTCATCTCCTCTGTGACTCCTCGGAAGTCATCAGTTTGCCGTCAAACATCCCTTTCTTCTGCTTCAAATCACCTTGTGTGTGTCCCCAGCACAGTGGAAGATACATCACAGAGTACCACAGTTCTTCGTCCCATGTCTTTCTTGCATGAGCACACAAGCTCCTTGAGGGCAGGGCTTGTGTCACATACAAATATACCCAAAGCTAGCCGAGAGTCTTGTGCATGGTCAGAGATGCTCTGTGGCCTTGGGCAAGTTACTTACCGTCTCTGTGTCTCAGTTCGCTATACCACTGCCATAACAATAGCTCCTGCCTGAGGGTTATTGACAATTAAATGAGTTACTACTTGTAAAGCAGGTAGGGCAGTGCCTCTCATACAGTAAGCCCTCAATAAATGTTAGCTACTGTTATTAACTGTGATTATTAGGTCCTCTGTAAATGTTTTTTGAATGAATGAGTGAACGAGAGCCTACAGAGTCACACTAAGCACTTTTTCACCCATAAAGAACATTCGGGAGCAGAGTCCCTCGGTTATGATCTTCAAGACAGACCGACACTCCTACTGTGTTACCCGGATCAGCAGTACCTTGTTTGTGGGTAACAAGTAACCACTTCTTCAAGTTGAGCAGAAAATGTTTGGTTGGGGAAGTTTGACTGGGGAAAGTTTAGCACACTTGTGAGATGAAGGAAGGGAAAAGGTTTGTTCGTAAGTCCCCTACTTACTTTTGAGAAGGATGTGAACTCGTGATTATTCAGCCACTAAATTATGAGGAACCAGATTGCAAAGGGATCCAGTTTGGGGATTTCCCTTAAATAGAAACAAATTTCTTCATCCAAAAAACTTTAAAGGTAATTGAAACCCAATCATTTGTTTAAAGAATGATCATTATTTTGATCTTGGTTCAAATTCTGGCCCTGTTATTTACTGTTTGTAAGATTCTAGGACTGGCTGGTTAGCTCAGTTGGTTAGATCGCAGAGTTGTAACACCAAGGTCAGAGGTTTGGATCCCCATACCAGCCAGCCGCCAAAAAAAAAAAAAAAGGTTTTGATATATCCCTGAGGCTTGTTGATCTGTAACATGGAAATAACTCCCATCTCACGTGACTGTTATGAGGTTGAAATGAGATTAAATTAAATAATTTACATGAGGTAATTTACATAATGTAAAGCATTGTTATTATAGGTGTCTACAAACAGTGTCTGAATCGATTTTGAAATTTATGCTGTACTTGGATTTAACAAAAATGCTTGCCTCCTCAGCAAGAATAACATTGAACAACTACAGGTATATTTCTCACTCTTACAATCTAGCCAGCAAAAAAAATTTTTTTTGAACTAAATATGTATTGTGGGCCAGACATTTTGTTAATGGCTGCGGGGGAAAAAATCAGTTAAAAACACAATCCCTGCCCTAAAATAGCTCAGAGTCTAGTGAGGGAGACACATAACAGATTTTTAATGATGAATCCAGGGCTGGCCTGTAGCTCACTTGGGAGAGCATGGTGCTGACAACACCAAGTTAAGGGTTGAGATTCCCTTACCGGTCATCTTTAAATAAATAAATAAATAATAGTAATGAATCCAATCCTATTGGTAGCATGTTATATCCTTGCAGAGGAGAAGCCCTTAGCTGAGATGGGACAAGATGGGAGTAGGGTGGCTAGGGGAGGCTTCTCAAGTTGACAATACTTGAACTAAGTTTTGAAGGAAGAGTAGGGATATTAGCCAGACAAGGGAGGGGGAAAGAAAACTCATTCTTGGCAGAGGGAGCAGCACGTGCAAAGGTCCTGGGGCACAAGAGCAGTCTCATTCTAGGAAGAGCGAATTGCCTGACAAGGGTACAGGGTGAGCGCCCATAGGGAGAAGGCAAGTGAAGAAACTGGGAAAGCAAGCCCCACAGTGTGAAGAGGCAGGATGGCAGCCTAATTAGGATGGAAAGCTATTGAAGGGTGAAAGCAGGAGTGATTTGATGGCATTAGCAGTGTCTTGGTTTGCTCACTCTGGAGTCCAGGAGACCAGGAGGGGCTAGTCCAGAAATGCAAGCAAGACATTCTCACCTGGAACCATGCAAAGGTGACCCCATGATCTAGAGCCATGTGCAAGTTGACAAATATATCCTCTCCTGTAGTAGATGCTCTTTAAGAAGTAGCATGTGCATATTTCCAGTATACCGGGCTGGGGGACCCACCAGAGGTGCACCAGCAAGGAAGGGCACAGAGGTAAACTTGGGAATGTGGGGAGGGAGGTCCAGGAGATTGTACCCCCAAAATGTTAGCAGAGTATTTCTGGGTGGCAGAATTATGAGGGATGTGTATTTTTTCTTCTATAATAGACATGAGTTATTTATATATATTTTTTAAAGAATTAAACAATTAAAAAAAGCAACATCCCAAGAACATTGGATCAAAGGGAATAGGAAAAGCCAGAACAGGCACTAAAAGATGGATACTTCAGAGGTATAGATCCAGTCTGGGGTCAGGAAGGCTGAGAAGATTTCAGGGGGGAAAGAACTAAATCTGCCCTCATGTTTGGGTGCGAGAGTAAGTTCCTCCATTTCGGGGGGTGCCGGCATTCGTGAAGTCGAGGTACCCATCAGAGCTGGGATGACGCGCCTGGCAGGCATTCGGTAGAGGGATGGGGAGCGCATGCTCAGTGCGCAGACAGATTTTCAGTAGGTGGCTGAAAGACAGGAGGAGAGGGATTGTGTAACCAAGTTGTGGGGAAGGAGAATAGTGGCCTATTGTTGGAAACCAGATAAACAAATTGAGAGTGTTCATCGTGGGGGTGTGGGCCTGAAAGAAGTTCCAAGACAGTTTAATGATCCTCCACAGGTCCTCTCCTGTGAGTCACCAGCGCATATTAACCCAGCTCAGCCTCCCTGGCCCCAGCGCCTGCAACACAGCAACTGAGATATCATGGCTGAGCAGCTCTCAGAATAAAGCCTGGGCCTATACGATGGGGAAGATAAGCCAGCCAGCCCCGTCAAGCATCGTGAGGCAGGGCACACTCTCCCCTTCGTTTCTCAGGTCAGGGTTTGCATAACGAGGCACCTGATGGAGACAAATGTCTTCCCCACTGACAGTCTTCTGCAGCACTCTAGCAAGAAGGTGTAGGTGGATGGCTGGCGAAGCAGCCAGGGTCTGCTCCTAACAGCAGCGATACCTGTTAGGAGGAGCCTGACTTCTGCAGGAGCGCATTAAGGAGGTTGGAACAGGCAGCCTGGGAATCAGCGCCAACTGCACTCATGGCAGAAATGGAAATTGGGAACTACGGGAAGAAATGTAGGCGCTGGCAGGCCTGTAACCAGAAGCTCTGAACTTCAATTCTGGGTCTGCTCCGCAAAAGCCATGTGATATTGAGCAAATTCTCCACCCCTTGGAATCTCAGTTCCCTTGACTGCAAAATGGTGGTAACATACCAGTTCCCCTTTCCCCAGGCGCTGGTAACAGTTTATGCTTTGAAGAACTTCCTGTGTGTTCTAGGCACTATTCTAAGGGCATGACATACATATATGAACTCTATCACCAGCAACAACCCTACGTGAGGTTGGTACTATTATTATCACACACACACCCACCAAAGATGAGACAACTAGTGCATGGGGAAGTTAAGAGACTTACCCAAAGTCACACACTACTGTGGAATCAGGACTTAACCCTGGGCAGCCAGCCTCTAGTGTTCGTGCTTCAAACCACTAACCTTTACCTCTTCCATAAGCAGTAAAATGCTTTACAAATAGAACCGGGTTTATTCCTTTCTGTTGTGACTGACGTTTCCAGAGTGCTGAATTAAATACCTTAGGCCTCGCTCACGACATGTTTGTGGTTGCTAGGGTTTTAATGCAGGGAAGGATGGGGATGATGATTGTGACTATTGTGTACCGAGTGCCTGATGGCAATTCTTATAGAACTGTGCAACATGAAGGATCTGAGGCTCAGAGAACTAAAGTGGCTCCCCATGGTCATGGGGCTCATAAGCTGAAGACCTGGGATTTGAATTCGAGACTCACCTGATTCCAAACTTTCCATTGCAGGGCTTCTTAGACTTTAAGGAGAAGCCAGGTGCTATGGAAGTTAAGAGCTGGGCTCCAGAACCTGAGTTCAAAGCCCATTTCTGCCCCTTCCTAGCTGTGTAACCTTGGGCAAGTCACTTTGCCTCTCTGGGCTTTGGTCTGCTCATTTGTCAAATGGAGATGACAACAGTATCTACCTCATAAGGTTATGGTAAGGGGTAAATGACTTAGCACAAGTGAGGAATGGAACAGTGGCACATGGTGCACTCTCCACAGTTGTTAAAGCAACAGCTCTAGGCTGGGCCAGGAGCACAGAATATTTGACTCAAGGTTTGCACTGGTTAGCAGGGGCATGATACCTAGAAACCAGAAAGATTCACCAGTGGCAGCATATTTGTTCAGGGAAGATCTGAGCAGGAAGCAAACAGTAAAAGAAGACCACTGGGAGGGTGGGATGGGGGCCTAGGAGAGTCAGACATAGATAAATGGGGAAGAGTCTAGATGGGCCAGGGGATTAGTGTTGGGGGTTCAAAGTTGGACAGCAGATGGCTCTCCTTCCTGGGGCCATGCACAATATTCAGAGGCTCTGACAAGTGTCAGGAGGAGGCCCAACCACGCAGTCAGTGTAAAGGTCTGTTAACTATTTGGCAGCAGGGTATAGAGACACAGCCACTGGCTAGAAATTTTGAGGCAGTACTCTACCTTCTGGATGGATGGGGGTCAGGAAAGAGATTATGTTAGCTGATGGGGCTTATATCAACTAGTTAATCTAATGAGTAGAAAATTGGTAACAGCCTCAGACACAAAATTTAAGGGAGTGCCAAAAAACTCAATAATCAAGCCAAATGATATTTTAATGCAATTTTTTTAAAAAAATTTTTTTATGTAAAGATGACCGGTAAGGGGATCTTAACCCTTGACTTGGTGTTGTCAGTACCACGCTCTCCCAAGTGAGCTAACTGGCCATCCCTATATGGGATCCGAACCCGTGGCCTTGGTGTTATCAGCACCACACTCTCCCGAGTGAGCCACGGGTTTGCCCTTTAATGCAATATTTTTAGAACACCCAAATTAATTTTTTTTAAAAACCCGTGATAAACAAAATAACAAAATTTTCAATAAAAACAGGATCTGTATTACTGATTTTTCGTTTTGCCTCAGGCTTCAATAGGCTCATCCAGGCACTGGAGGCAATGTCCCAGACACATAACTTTCGGTGACTCTAATCATGAGCTTTTTAGACATCGAGGCACAGGCAGACCCTAGGGTCCATCAAATCACACCTTCTTAAAGTCTCGTATATTAACGACATGCAGGACCTAGAGAGCACCCTCCTTAGCCCCTGGCAGCTTGGTTGTCACTTGGATGGAGCCAGAAAAGAATGAAATATGCAACTGGGTATTGGTAGGTATGAGTTGTCTGAAGTATGGATGCCTGCAAAGTCCCAGGCAAAATCAGCTGCCTGGTAAGCAGCCAGAGTCCAAGGAATGCATTTTTCCCAAAGGTTAACAGGAGTCAATGGGTTAGACTCCCAACAGCAGTTGAAAAAGGAGATGTTTAGCAAAAATGACAGACACTTTGAAACTGAGGCTCCTAACCTTAGAGAGGATGCATTTTTATACACTTCCATTGTGTATAAAAGCAACCAATCTCATGATATGACCTGTGGAAACCTGTCGTAGGGGAGCCACCAGAACTGGCATTCAGTTGACAGTAGGATAGGTCAGAGCAGGGAGAGCCAAAATCAAAATATTAGGAGAATATAAGTGTGCAAGAGGTCAAAACAGGGAAGGAGTTCATCAGAATATGTAAACATTTAGGGTACTGCCTGGTTTAAAGTGCGTGTTATATACAGATAGTGTTGTTACTGATGGTGACGATGATGACATTATTTTGGTAGTCAGGTTCTGGGGTTCAGGGACAGGATTTTACTTCCTTAGAGCAGAAGTAACCAGACTGGGATTTGATGCTTTATTGATATTTTCCCTCATAAATCTGGGAACCAGTATTGCCAACTTTTTAATTTAGCCAAGTGAGGCAATTCAAACAACCAAAAAACTTATCACCTACTATGACCATGACTTCATAAAAGTAAAGCCATCTTATCACCAAAGTAAAATAGCCATAATCACAGAATAGGAAGCCATTTCAGTTGGAAACAAAAATTAGCTTTGCAAAAAGCTCAAATTAATTTTGCAAAAAGCTCAGTTTGCAGCTATGGATAGAAACTTTGTCATGGAGCAGGCCTGCTTGGCAGAGCCAAGTTTAGGATGCAATTGTACCCAGGCCTTCTCTTCCTGGGCTTGGGTTGCCTGGTGGAGCTCGGCTGCCAGGAACACGGCAGATGCTCAGTAGCCAGGTACAGCGTGTACCTAGCACCTCTGAGGTCCTGGTGCAGATACTGCAGGTCACTCACAGAGGCCCTGGCCTTCCCACTTCCAGCCCAACCTGTAAGTGGGAGAGGGCCACCTGAGTCCTCTCCCACTTACAGCCCTCCTCTTGCCTTTTGGAACTGACACCTGAACTTGCTTTCTCCAGTTTGAACTTTTGCACTCTTTAAGGGCTTGGGCTGGATCTGCCTTCTGTTTCTTCCTGCTCCTGCAGGTGTCAAGTGGACACCCTATGTGATCCCCACCCCTGGGCCACAGCCTTGACCCTTGTCCTCAATTTATGGGAACTTGCGCGGAAGGTTAGCGTTTAGATCCCTCACAGTCACTGCTGGATGACCCAGCTCCTCCTCACGCATGTTCTCCTGTTCTGTATTGGGCTGGAGTGGCCCCATGGGAGGGAGAGAAGAATTGAGTCTCAAGTTAGGACACAATCTGTAGAAAATAATAGGCCCCAGGGCACGGAGCTAAATGGGTAATTAACCCAGATCTGTGTTGAAGTCTGTCTCTTGGACTTATTTGTAAGCTCTCTAAGGCAGGGACATGTCCTGATCATCTTTTAATCTTTTATCTCCTGCCCACCCCTCCCCCCCAAAACAACTAGGAAACTCCATCCAAAATATAGCTGTTGCTTTGAATTTGATTTCTTTGTTCAACATGCATTTATTAAGCACTGACCAAGAATGAATACTATTGGGCAATTTTAGAGATACTTAGAAAAATAAAATATGAATTCCATCCTCAAGGAGACTTCAGCCTAACAAGGAGGAGGACACACATACCCAAGGAACTAGAAATAAAATAGGAAACTATTTTCAGAACACTTCAAGAAAAGGATGAAGGCCGGGCTGAACTGGTTTCACTTCCGAGTGCTTGGGTGGCTTGGCCCCTAAGGGTCAGCCCAGCCTGGAAAAGAAACCTCCCCACTGGGCCTCCAGCTAGTCCCATTCAGCCTTGAACACAGCTCTGAACTGAGGGAAGAGTCAGCACCTCGACTGCTTTTTGTTTTCAGAGAGTTTTTTTTCCCTTCAGTTCCCCATTTGTCTTGGTCTGCTGGTGCTCTTCTCCCTGACCCTCCTCCCACATTCATCCCAAACAAGACAAGACCTTTCCTTAATGACAAATGTCTCCTCCTCCCATTGCAAGATAAGGCTGGCCTTTGTGTGCTATTTTCATTCATTTCTTGATGTTTGTTTTTGTACTGCGTTTGATTGGCCTTGCACTTACTTTGTTGAAGTCCAAAGATCGTCTAAGCAAAAGGACACAAGAAAGGGGAAAACAAATCAAAGAAACACTAAATTCTCCAAAAAATAATTTTCCATGAGTTGACTTAGTACCAGTGATAAAGTTTCCCAAGAAGAGACTCTAGAAATAGCTTGGTGGGAAGGACCTTTCAGGCCAACGATATGGATCAGAGATTTATTTCCATGACCTGCTTTACCTCACTGCTAAATGACACTAGCAGTGGGTCAGACTACCTACAGGGACCATGGAGTACGTCCCCAAGGGGTCTGTGCTGTTTCCCTTTGGTGGCCCGCCGAGCCTGTGCTCCCAGTGGGCTGCCACTTGATCTGTATCCAGTCTCCCAAGGTGAGGCTTTTCAAACCTCCACAAGCTTTTGGTGGTAGAACACTAAACACTAACTTTCTTCCTGATTTGAAGCTGTGCGGAAGGGACAGCATGGAGGCTGGGGAGAGTTCTGAATGAGAAGTCCAGAGAAGTGAGTCCTGGTCTTTCACCTGGGCCAATTCCCTCATTTCTCTGGGATTCTGTTTTCCTGAGTCAGACGGTCTGTAAAGTAAGCATTTGTCTCCCCTTAACTTGGGCCAGGAGTTAGTGTCCTCACCTGGGACACTGGTGATTTCAAGGTGAGGCTGCAGATCCTCAGCATGCGGTGCCACCTTGAGCTCCTGTTACTTACCAACATCTGTTCAGAGAGAGGTGACTTCCGCTGGCTTTGGGCAAAGTAGAACCAGTTTCTGCCCCAGACCTGGAGTCCTGGAGTCATGGCTTCTGACCGCTCAATTGTCCTGAGGCAAAGCAAACAGTTCAGAAGAAACACTGGAAGGTGGCACACACCCCGACACTTGTCAGCAGCTCTGTCACCTTGTCATTCTCACTGATGAGCACCTGCCCCCTCAACTCCTCCCTCTAGCATCCACCATTGAGGCTGGAGTCTGGGGCACTTCAGGGGCTGCCAGGCACCTCTCTGGGGAAGTGTGCTGGTTCTGGGGAGTGTGTCTCCCTCTTTCGACTGCTCTAGCTCTGCTTGATACATCTAAGGCCAGGACCAGGAATAAGGGTCCATTGAGTCAAATTGACCCAACCACCCCTTGTCACTCCCTTTCCAACCAAAGTCATACTGCCCAGCACATGGAGACTATTTCCTACCTCCAGAAGAAAGGAAAGCAGAGAAGGAGGGTGGAAAGAGGAAGAGAGTGAAGGAAACATTGCCTAACACACCTTCCAGGTTTCCCCATCACCTACAGAATAAAGTTCAATCCTTTTTTGGTATGCAGAGACCTTCCCAGGCTGGGCTCACCCACAAATACAGCCTTCTGTCTGCCTCTCTACACTCTGACCTGACATCACAGGAGTCTACATCAGACTTGTGCAGCTTCTGAGTCTGGAATGTCCTTTCCCTTCCCAGCCCATGAAGCAATACCCTCCCTTCAATGCCTCTCCTGCTTTGCCCTCCCCACCTCCCAGGCAAAGACACCTTCATGAGCCTCCATGGCAGCGGTTGCCCCTGCTGCAATCTGTCTGGTAATTCAGCTGGATCTCCCCTCTCCATCCATCCCTTCCTCCTCTCTCTCTCTCTACCCTCCCCCA